>NC_057797.1:393893453-393906114 GCF_018294505.1 Triticum aestivum | reverse complement strand
AGATTGTGGTATGGGCCAGGCGTCGTTCAAGCAAAGACTTGCCTTACCGGGAAGCAAATGACAAAAAAGCTAAGTTGCCAAAGTTTGAGCAATCACTTTTTAAAATTTTTTGAGTTATCTTCCTCGAACGACCCTGCTTAGTATGGAAAACCTGTGCGCGGAGGAACCAACTCGTGGCTAGTTGCGCCCTTACTTTGTTTCGAGTCCGCTCAACAGCTTAAGCATGCTGCATCTAGTCGCGACAAGGTTTCTTGTCGGAAGCAGTGCCGCCAGCAGGCTGCTGAAGTTCCGCACTCAACGCTCGCGGCTCGGGCGCCTTTGCCGACAAGTTCCCTAGAAGCGTAGGGTAATAACATACAAAGGAAGGAATCTAGTAAAGGAAATAACATAGCAATTGATAGACAGAAATAAAGTTATATTACAAAGATAACTTGTCGCAGCTCTAACAGACTGTTTTCATAACATGATCAGCAGCGACAAGGGAAAAGAAGGAATGGGCGGCCTAATCTACGCGTCCGCCCTCGACTCTCTTGATCTCGCTCACCTTGTCCACAATGGGTGCGACAAGGGCCTTGAGTGCATCCAGATCGGCGTTAGGCGGCAAGGACCTGAGGACGTTGGTGAAGCTGAGGCCTGGATTGCGGAAGGCTACCTTCATCAGCACCTTCTGGAGAACCCCGGCGCAGATTTTGCGCGACTCGTCGGCCAGCTACTTCGGGATCCTCTCCCGGAGCCGCTAGAGTGCCGTCGCCATGCCCTTGAAGAATAGGCTGAGCTTGGCGGTGGGTTGAAGACTCTCGTCGGAAGGATACCCAAAGTCCTCCATCCCTAGCTGCGCCAGCTCCTCGTTGATGACTGCGGCAGTGTTCACCAGACCCTCGGTCCAGTGCTCCACTGTGTCTCTGAACGAGTTCTGGGTAACTGCAATGCTCTCCCGCAGTGCCGCGTCAGCCTTGACCTTCTCCGACAAGGTCTTCTCCCGCTCCTTGGCGGCCTCCAGCGTTTGCGTCAGCGTGGCCAGCTTCAGCTCCAGGTCTGCTTTGGAATCCTTGGTGGCGCTGAGCTCCTTGCCCCTCTCAGCGAGAAGGCCTTGCAGCTCACCGTGGGCGGCAACATCCTTCTCACGCTCACGCTTGAGCGCGGCAAGCTCCTCGCCGCTCTTCCCAATATCGGCCTCCAGCTGCGCCACCTTCTCCTCTAGCTCTTTCTTGGCGGCCTCTGCAGTTGCCGCGGCGTCCTTTGCCTCCTTGAGCGCCCCGCCAAGTGCTTGCTCACGCTCGGCGAGCTCTTCCTCGTAGCTGTCGAGGTTGGCCTTCTGCTGCACTAGTTCACCTTCCCGCGCGGACTGCTTCTCGGCAGCCAGCTTTTGTTCCTCCTCAGCCTCGACCTTCTCGAGAAGAAAGGCCGTGCGCTCCTCATCGAGTCACTCCCGCTCCTGCGCCAGGGACCGGAGAGCTTCTTGATTTTGGCCCCGGAGCTCCTCCGCGCGCTTTTCCATGTCAACTCCCGCGTTCGCGACAAGCGCTTCCCAGGAAGCCAGCTTGGCTTGCCGGGTGCGGTAGAGTGACAGCAGCTTCCGCAGCAGCTGCTCCTCCTCAGGCTCGCCGCCGCTGCTGCCGGGCACGTCAACCAATGACAGTCCATCAGAGGCGAGCACCTCCCCGTCAAAAGTCTCCCCCTCGACCGGCGCCCTGGAGCTCGACGCCCAGGGTAGCTTGATGAAGATATTGTCACCGGCCTTCAAGTAGGTGCCGGGCTGGGGCTCCTCGGAGCCCGGCTCCGCGGAAGCGGCAGAGGGTTCGGCGGTCGGCGCAGCGCCTGGCGCTCCTGCGGCCTCAGGGTCGTCAGTGCGATCGCCCGACCCCTCGCCGGCTTCCGCAGCAGCAGCCCCGGCGGCCTCCTCGCCGGCGATCTCATCAGCACCGGCACCTTCCTCGCCGGCGCCCTTTGTCTCCATTGGCTCAGCCGTAGATGGGTCTGAAGAACGAAGAAGGGAGGAAAATCAATCAAAAATCCAAGAAAGGAAAAACGGAAGAAGCAGAACCCAAGGGAAAGTTTCTGGGCAAGTGGACTACCTGCGCCAAGATCTTCAGTTGCGGCCTCGGTCGCTGTAGGATCAGCAGTGCCGTCCCTTGCCGGAGAGTCCCCCCTTGCCGGAGAGCGCTCCCTTGCCGGGGACTCCTCCCTTGGCGGCGCAGTCAAAGCAGGTGGCACTTCGGGACCAGCCTCCGGGCGCTCCTGATGAGGCTGCTCTGCTCCTGCACAAGTCAACAAGCAAGATATCAACAATGGAAAAAGCACTCAAAGCGCCCGACAGCAGAAGGCTAAACTATGAACTTACGCTGGGGGCTGCGTTGGGGGCTGCTCTGAGGGGTCATTGCCGGGTCCGTCAAGGTGGTCTCGGGCCCACCTCCTGCTGACACGATGGGGTCATCCTCGATGACGATCACCGCGGCCTTGGCTCTTTTCGCCGCTCTCTGGGCCAGCGTCGTGAAAAGAAAGGAGTCCAGATTGGAGCAAGTCAGATACAAGATATAAACAGCAAGATTGAAGAACTACAAGAGCACCAAAGAAACTCACTCTTCTTCCTCCTAGTCGGAGCTAAGCGCGGAAAGATCGAAGTCCGGCCCTCCTCCGATGCGGCGAGGTGGAGGGGTAGGATCCCTTGCCCGCTTGGCGGGGGTAGGGGCGGTGGCCCGGGAAGATCCCGCTCCAGTTGCAGCTGTTGCATGAGGCGCTCCCGCGGCAACATTGCTTGCCGCGGTAGAGCGCGTCGCGCGGCTCGGTGGCTGTGGAGCCGGCTGCCGCCCCACTGCGTCCCCGGCCCTACGAGGACGCCTCCTTGGCGGGGCCGGGGGCTCCGCCTGCGGCAAGTTCTCTGAAGGCTCGGCCTCCTCCTCGCCGGCCTCGCTCGGCTCGGCTTCGGAACCGGCAGGCTCCTCCTCGCCCATGAACTCCGCGTGCTCGGCAAGGTTTGCCGCCTCCGCAGCCTCCGCCTCCTCCACAGAGAACCCAAACGCGCCCGCAGCAGCTACGGCCGCAGCCTCTTCCGCCCTAGTGGCGATGAGCTGCAACTCCTCGTCAGTGGTGTCACGGGTGAGGCTCTTCTGCTCGTCAGCGCGGACCGGCACTTCCTCCAAGGTGTCGAAGAATGCTCGCACAACGTCATCCGCAGGCTCTTGCCAAGTTGGGACGATTCCGTGTGAATCGCACAACGGCATCATGGCGCGGATCCGGTCAAGCGAAGAGTTATTGCACAAAGGAACTACGCCCCTCGGCAGTGTGAATGGGTGCTGGGGGTCGCGTTTGAATAACTCCAAGAGCATTGCGTCCAGCTCCAAGACGGTGAAGTTGTAGTTGAGGCCCGGCCGCAGCCTCATGATGTCCGCCGAATTCTTGAATTCCCAAGCAGGCCTCCCCCTCTCCTGCAGGGGGGCAATGCGGCGGCGGAGGAAATCTGCCCCGACAGCACCTACGGTGAGCCGGGCAAGCCTGAGACGAAGAATCCTAGTGATGGCGATCTTCAGCCTCTCATCTTCCGGGGCCACGTTGCTCCAGTCATTGCCGCGCACTATTGGAGTTTGGCGCACGGCGATGAAGGGCTGCGGATTCTCCTCAACGATCCAGCACCACTCCGCTCTCCACTCCTCCCACTTGCTACGGAGCTCACCCTCCAAGTACGCCTCTTTCTTGCCGACTCTCGAGACCCAGGCAATCCCTCCGGCAAGCGGCTCTCCTCTCTCTACCCGAGGTATGAAGAAGTGGCGAAAAAGGGCAACACTAGGGTGGACTCCGACAAAGTTTTCGCACAAGTGTGCGAAAACTGCCATGGTCAGGACAGCATTGGGGGTGAAGTCAGGGAGGCGGAATCCATATGTGTTCATAATGTCACAAAAGAACTCCGAGAAGGGCGGGCAGAGCCCGCAATAGAAGAATAGCGGGAAGAACGGGTACCCGTTTGGAGCCAACTCCGAGGCAGCGGCTGGGAGTACCCTCATGCGCGGATGCGCACGCGTCTCCGTCGCCCAAAAGAGGTAGAAGTACTCCCTCAGCTCCTGCACACCGAGCTGGGGGGTGAAGATCGCCCGCTCCTTCCGCAGCGCCGCGAGCCGCTGCGCCTCGGCCGACTTCACGCCCTTTCCCTTGTCGGCTTTCGGGGCCATGGCGGAGGTGGTGGGGAAGGTCGACGGCATGGTGATGCTGATGGCAATGGGGGGGCGGAGCACTGCTCTCTCGACTACGAGAAGAAGGGGGGAGCGACGGAGTTTGTGAAGAAGGAGTAGCAGCAACCAGCGAGGGGGAACGTACTGCCTCTGTTTCCTCTGCTTATAAAGAGGGACGGGGCGGACGTTTTGGCCTTCCAAATAAACAACAACCCACGATCTCTCCCACGATGCCGCATTCAACGCGTGCCGTTATGGGAGAGCGCGGTGGATACGGAGCAAGATTTGGCGTGGCCCAGCCCGCGTGTGCCCGTGCCCTGTCTTGGGCCTGGCCCAACAGCGCTCGGCACCGTGTCTGGCCCAGGACCGGGGGCTCCTGTCGGTGTACTAGAATAGGGGTACCCTAGTACCCCGAACTTGTGCACGGGCAGTTGCAGCACCCCGCGGCGAAGGCTTGCCGGGCGAACGCCAAGATCCCCCAAGGTTCCCTTGGAGCCATCCAAGAACAAAGTATTTAAGCTAAGGAGATAAGACCCCGGCAAGAGGAGCTTGCCGGGAAGGCCAACCAAGGCGCTCCAAGGAACTTGCCGCGACGCGCCACGCGCTCTAGCAAGGCAACAAGGCCCCGGCAAGAGGAGCTTGCCGGGAAGACTAAATAAGGTACCCCGAGGCCCGGTGAGCGACGAGCTTCTGGACCCGGCAAGATAACAACAGCGGCAAGGCGCTTGCCGCGGCAGGCGGCCACTCCGCGCCCACGCTCCAGCGCATCCACCAACGTGTCGCTCTGGGGGCCTCTCCGGGCGCGCGTGGCGGGAGGCTGTGCAGCCAGCGGTGCGCAGTGGCATGCGAAGCTAACAAGATCGCCATCGTGGCAAACGGTGGCGCCCCTAATGGTCCTTTTCTGCACTGTTCGGGCGACTCAGACGGGCATTTAATGCCCTTGTCCCCTGCCGTCAGGGTTAGGTAGGGTGTACTGTACAAGCAACTGTATCAACTACCTCGCTTTTTATGTTTTTACCCTCCTCTGCGTTGCCACCTTTCGGTGACCCCTTTAGCGTATAAAAGGAGGCCCATGCGCAACGTACAGGGGGTTGGGACAGTTTGCTTCGATTCATTCGTAGCCCAGAAAACATCACACTCTCTCGCTCGAGAGCAAGAACACCAGATAATACAACCAGACAAGCAGCAGTAGGAGTGTTATCTCTCCGGAGAGCTCCGAAGCTGGGTAAACTGCTCGTGTGCCTCGCCTCGATCTACTCTTCGTGCGACCTTCGCCCCCCGCCGAACCGAAAGGGGCCCGGTCCGCCAGCCCCATAGGTGTTCGTGGATCAGTTTCCCCGACAATCTCCGCAAGAAAAGTTCTTCTCACATTGCCAAGCGTTTACTCTTATCCACTTACATGCCTCAAGTCAAGTCTAGTAACAAGAACAAGAAAGATTCTTCCTCTAGTAGTAACAATGATCATGCTAAATCCAATATTGTTGCTTCTAGTAGTCCTCTTGATTCCACTAATGATTCTCTTAGCCAAGTTACACTTGAGCAAGAAAATAGCTTATTGAAGGGAATTATAGAGAAAGGAGTGTACAAAAGCCTTGCCGGGAGTAAGCAATTCGAGGAAATTGTGCGCAAGCAAGGAATGCACCGGAAGAATCAAGGTGTTGGTTTTGAACAAAAGTTCAATGCCAATGGAGTTGAGTGGGAAGAAGATCAATACCCCAAGACAAAGTTTGTTCCTCAACAAGAGAAGTATGATACTTCTTTCAAGGGGACACAAGCTCAAGATGATCTTCCACCACAAGACTACAAGCAAAAAGGCAAGGACAAGCTTCAAGAGGAAATTGACGCATTTGAAGAAGCTCCTAAGACCTTAGTCAAGTGGATTCCCAAGACTACTTCAAGTTCCACTTCATCAAGTATGACTACAACTCCAAGGATTCCCATCAAGATGATGTGGATCCAAAATAAGAAGAACTTGAGAGTCCTTGAGGGTGACTCCGCCAACATACTTCACTCTTATCATTTTGGCAAGAACAAGTGCAATCAACTTCCACATCTTGCACTAGTTCAAGGAGTCACAAACCCTCATGTTGGTAAGACAAGGGACAAGGTAACCTAAAAGTTTTCATGGCCATCATCTTGTGTGTGCATCACTCTATGTCTATGGATATCATTGTTTGTTCCTTGTGGGACTAACCCATGTAGGTATTGAAAGTGCAATTCACTCAAATGGATAGCTCCAAGTGATCTACATCAACATTGAGCATCCACATCTTCAACATCTACATGAAGTCATCATCGACAAAACCCAAGGTTAGTTCATCCCTCTTAGGGGGGGTATCACATCTAGGGGGAGCTTTACTCTAAGACTTGAGCTAAAGCAACTCTAAAGGTGTGAACACAACAATGCTTTATGTAAAAGTGGTAACCCCACTTGAGCTTAAACGATGAGTATGACCTATGATCAAGTGTTCTCACTTGACTCCTAAGTCAATATACTCATATATAGATGACCTAGTCATCGCAAATTGCTTGATAGATGCTAGAATTGGTTATGCATGCCTTGTCACATATTTCATTTGCCATCTTATTGTGTGAGCATGCTGGTTGCATATTTTACTCATTTGAGGACATCCACTTGTTGTTTTGATTGTTTGGTTTTATTTTCTTTTGCCAAGTGGATGGACAAGAATGCCTAAGAACCTCCTCTAGCTATCTATGCTTTTCTCGTCTCAAACTCTATTCATGCTGCATCACAAAATTTGATCAAGTCAGATTCGAACCACTCTGTGTGAGGAGCGCTCGGAGTCCCCGATTCGTCATAGACTTAAACTTCCAAAACCTCTTTATGATTCTCGGTCTGACCGATACCCCACTTTCGGTCCTACCGAGATCACTAAGTTGATCTAGGTTTTTGATCTCGGTGTAACCGATTTGAACCTTTCGGTCACACCGAGTTTCAGTAACTGCTTGCAGTTATGAATCTCGGTGCCACCGAGTTGTTCCACTCGGTCACACCGACAGGGTCGGGCTATATATTGTCACGGGCAAAATTTGGAAATTTCTCCGAACCCCTTCACACGTGCAATAGCCTGCTCTACCAACGTGGTCTCTGGATCGTCTCCTCGCCACCAGCCGCCTCCAGTCGCTGGTCTCTGTCGCCGTCAACGGGAATTCTGCCCCGCCGTTGCCGCCGTAGCGAGTCTCCGCCGAACTAGGGTATGGACTCGATCTTTGTGCTATTCCCCAATCCGAGTCTTAGCACATTGTGATCATCATGATTCTTGCCACGATTGAAACACTCCTATCCAGTCAATACGCTCGTAGATTAGGTTTGATTCGAAAATTTTAGGGTTAGGTTTCCGCCGAAACCATCTCGGACCCATCGAGTTGAAAAACTCGGTCCCACCGATTTGGCTTATGCCATTGCACAAGTGAGACTCGGTCTGACCAAGAATTACTTATCAGTGTGACCAATTTTGGAATTCTGTGAAACCCTAGCAGTCTCGGCGCCACCGAACTGTGACTCGGTCCAACCGAGTTCACTAGTTTAGATTCCACAACTGCTTCGGTATCATCGAGTTTGAAAATCGGTAGATCCGAGATGATTTCAGTGGGAAACTAAAACTAAGTTTTTGGATCATTCTTTTTGCAAAAATCTCTGCATTTTGTGATGCTCATCCATTCTACCTCATCTATAAACTATTCACAGGGTCAGCAGTCAGAGTTTGCAGCATGTCTGATCAGAGTGATAGCCAAAACATGTCAGAAGAGCAAGTGCAGATGAGTGAGGGCACTAGCCCCTCCAGCTCTTCAGATGATGGCAGCAGAAGTACCCCAAGCAATCTGCCAAAAGCTGCCACTAGACAAAGGAAGAAGAGAACTTCTGATTCTGAAGATGAAGATTATGTGGCAGAAGAAGAGGCCACATCAAAGAGAGTTGAGCCAGCTCAAGGCACAAAGCCAGGTCTAAAGATCAAAAGGCCAGCAGGCAGGCAGCCTATGTCAAAGGCTAGAGCTTCAACTGAAAAGCCTGCACCCAAAGAGCCAGTTGCTGCAGAAGGCAAGAAGAGGAAGGAAAGGGTCAAGAAGACCGTAGCCAGAGTGCTTGGAAAGGCTTCCATTATGGAAGAGGAAGAAGAGGTTGTTGCACCAGCACCTAAAGCACCTAAGCTTATGGGTGATGCTATCAGGACAGGGGCTGCTGCATCTAAGCCCAAAGAAGCACCCAAAGCTGCCTCCAAGCCCAAGTCTGCTCCAAAGAGGAATACAAGGAGCATTCCTGCAGCAGAGAAGAACAAGGCCCCAGTGCCTGAGACTGTTGCTGAAGAAGAGGATGAAGAGAAAATTTTGAGAAAGCTCAAGCCCAAGATCCCAGACCACAATGATGCTCATCCTGTGGCTGAGGATATGAAGCTCAGGAGAGACTCAGGGCTGAGGAAGTGGAGAGAAGCAGATCTGTATGCTTCAAGGAGAAGGACTGCTGTGGATTACAGGTTTCACACCAAGGAGCAGCAAGATTTTTATGAGACGGTGCTGCTAGACAAGAAGCCAATAGTCTGTGACATGAGATGGGTCGATTGGGACTACATGAAGGAAAATGAGGAACACTACCCTGGAGTGTATGACAGCTTTAGTGCTTGTGGAGTTGCTGACTTTGTTGGGCAGAAGCTCACAAAGTGGAACGAGGAGCTCATCATGCAATTCTACTCCACGGCACACTTTTATCCAGATGGGAGGATCACATGGATGTCTGAGGGTACGAGGTACCAATCAACTGTTGAGGAATGGGCAAAGTTGATCAATGCCCCAGAGGAGCAAGCAGATGACTTGGATATCTATGCCAAGAAGAAAACGGATCATAACTCAATGTCCAACATGTACAAGGAAATTCCCAATGAAGCTCTTGACACTTTCAAATTTGGCTCAGTGCATTATCTTCTGTTAGGGCTGCCAACCATCAATTGGATATTGAGGCACACCTTATTGCCCAAGTCTGGAGATCACAAGATGATCAGAGGCCATGCAATCAACTTGCTACATGTATTTGATGTGCCACAGAAATTCAAGGTCATGAGCCTCATAGTAGAGACTATCAAGAGGACTGCAGCAGATCAGAAGTGGAGCTGTGGTTATGCCCCTCAAATTCAGGAGCTCATCAACTCTAAGATGGGCACGGGCATATATTTATTGGACAAGGAACACCTGCCCATCCGTCCAGATTTTGAGGACAATCAAGTTGTAATGACTGAGAATGAGCCATCATCAGTTCAAGCACAAGCAAAGAAGGAGAAGGCAAGGAAGGAGAAAGTTGCCAAGATGCCAACTCAAGAGGAGGCATCTGAGTATTTCTTGAAAACCAAACAAGAGCAGCTTGGTTACCTGATTGCATCCACCCTGCGGATTGAGAAAGGACTAGCCACCCTAACTCAAAACCAGGCAAGCCTAGAGAGAATCATGGAACAAAAGTTCTATGACTTGGATGTCAAGGTGACAGAAATTCAGACTGCAGTGGAGCAGCTTCAAGACGATATGCATGAGAGGAAAGGGAAGACAACCACTGATGCCTTTGCCAGAGTGCCACGAGGTCCGAGGTTGTCTGCAGTGCCAGTTCCTAACACAAGAGCAACTGCCTCAGCTCCAGCCGTAGCACCAGCCCAACCTGCTCCAGCGTCTACTTCAGCTCCAACTCCAGCGTCTACTTCAGCATCTACAGAAGCCTTCGCCCTTGGAGTGATCCGGACTCCACCACCACCTGAAGATCAAGCCTGAGCGTCGATCTAGCACTATGCATTTTCTAGGAACTTTTTGGTAAATTGTTGCCAAAGGGGGAGAAAAATGTATAGATCATAGGCTTCGAGAGAGAGTGTGTTGCTTTTCTCTCTTGCTTTATTTGGTGGTTTTTCGAACTTGTTTGCTTTTGAGTGCTTGAGATACTATGCTCGTGAGACATTGATGATCATGTGTTTGATCATAAGCTACACTTAATGTTTGATTAATGTTATTATCTTATCTATCTTATGTGATCATTCACTATTCTTGGTGATGAGTGCATGTATTTCATTCTTATCATTTTAAGCGCTCCACCAAGATGTATGTGACATGGAAGAGTAACCCATGACTCTAACTCCTTGTGCATTCGCAGTCCAAAGCAAATTTTAAATATGCACAAATTTAGGGGGAGCTCTTACTTATCACATACTTCTCAAAGCAACGACATATTTCATGCTTATTATCATTTGTCGAAGCTTTGATCTATATGTTGTCATCAATTACCAAAAAGGGGGAGATTGAAAGTGCAACTATCCCTAGGTGGTTTTGGTAATTCATAACAACATATAGCTCATTGAGCTAATGCTATTCCAAGATGATTATTTCAGGAAAGCTCAATGATTGGCATGGCATGGATGTGAAAGTGGAACCCTCAAAATGCTAAGGACAAAGGATTGGCTCAAGCTCAAAAGCTCAAGACTCTTCATTTTATATTTTAGTGATCCAAGATCACATTGAGTCTTTAGGAAAAGCCAATACTAACAAGGAGGGATGAGGTGTTGCTTAATGAGCCTCTTGCTTCATGTGCTTAGTGATATGCTCCAAAACCCTCAACTACTTTCCCATATCCACATATGACCTAAACCCTAAGCTAAACTCGGTCCTACCGATTCTTCCTATCCGGCGCCACCGAGTTTCACTTGTCATAAGCCACTGCCAAACCCTAGCAATTCGGTTCTACCGATAGGGATCTCGGTCTCACCGAGATGGGATTGCAAACTCTCTGTTTCCCTTTCGTAACTTTTTGGTCTCACCGAAAGAGCGAATCGGTCCCATCGAGATTGCAATGTAAATTCAGTGTTTCCCCTTTGTAACTTTTCGGTCTCACCGAAAGAGCAAATCGGTCCCACCGAGTTTGCCTGACCAACTCTCTGGTTAGCTAATTACCAAATTCGGTCTCACCGAGTTTGTGTAATCGGTCTCACCGAGATTACGTTATGCCCAAACCCTAAACATATCGGTCCTACCGAGTTGCATGTCAGTCCCACCGAGAATCTCTAACGGTCACTAGGTTTACATTTTCGGTCCGACCGAGTTTGTTGATTCGGTCCCACCGAGATTGGAAAACTGTGTGTAACGGTTGGATTTTGTGTGGAGGCTATATATACCCCTCCACCTCCTCTTCATTCGAAGAGAGAGCCATCAGAACACATACACCATTCCAACTCATATGTTCTGAGAGAGAACCACCTACTCATGTGTTGAGACCAAGATATTCCATTCCTACCATATGAATCTTGATCTCTAGCCTCTCCAAGTTGCTTTCCACTCAAATCTTCTTTCCACAAAATCCAAATCCTATGAGAGAGAGTTGAGTGTTGGGGAGACTATCATTTGAAGCACAAGAGCAAGGAGTTCATTACCTACACACCATTTGTTACTTCTTGGAGAGTGGTGTCTCCTAGATTGGCTAGGTGTCACTTGGGAGCCTCCGACAAGATTGTGGAGTTGAACCAAGGAGTTTGTAAGGGCAAGGAGATCGCCTACTTCGTGAAGATCTACCGCTAGTGAGGCAAGTTCTGTGTGGGCGATGGCCATGGTGGGATAGACAAGGTTGCTTCTTCGTGGACCCTTTGTGGGTGGTTGCTTCTTCGTGGACCCTTCGTGGGTGGAGCCCTGTGTGGACTCGCGCAACCGTTAAGCTTTGTGGGTGGAGCCCTGTGTGGACTCTCGCAACCGTTACCCTTTGTGGGTTGAAGTCTCCATCAACGTGGATGTAGGATAGCACCACCTATCCGAATCACGGGAAAAACATCCGTATCTCCAACTGCGTTTGAATTCTCCAAACCCTTCCCTTTACATTCTTGCAAGTTGCATGCTTTACTTTCCGCTGCCAATATACTCTTTGCATGCTTGCTTGAATTGTGTGATGATTGCTTGACTTGTCCTAAAATAGCTAAAATCTGCCATGAACTAAAATTGGGAAAAGGTTAAGTTTTTATTTGGTCAAGTAGTCTAATCACCCCCCTCTAGACATACTTTTGATCCTACACTCGTGCTGGGGAGGAACCTCGCCGAGAAGCCGTGCTATGAGCGGCGAGGTACCAACAAGCACTGCGGCGATATCACTGCCGCAACATCCGCCCCAGAACTCTCGAGGTAGGAGACCTCGTTCTCAGGCAGGTTCTCTCCAGGGAGGGGCTGCACAAGCTCTCTCCCATGTGGGAGGGCCCATTCAAAGTTGTTCATGTTTCCAGGCCCGGCTCCGCGCGCTTGGAGACTCAGGAGGGGGTGCCCGTCCAGAACGCATGGAACATCCAGCACCTCTGGAGGTTCTACCCCTAAAAAGGCCCAGAGCCTGTGAAGAAGGTGAATGCCTATGAAGGTATCGCGTTTTGGAAAAGGCCCAGAGCTTGTGAAGAAGGCGAATGCCTGTGAAGCTATCTCATTTTGGAAAAGGCCCAGAGCCTGTGAAGAAGGTGAATGCCTGTGAAGCTATCGCATTTTGG
>NC_057797.1:393827894-393893139 GCF_018294505.1 Triticum aestivum | reverse complement strand
GTGAAGAAGGAGAATGCCTGTGAAGCTATCGCATTTTGGAAAAGGCCCAGAGCCTGTGAAGAAGGTGAATGCCTGTGAAGCTATCGCGTTTTGGAAAAGGCCCAGAGCCTATCAAGAAGGCGAATGCCTGTGAAGCTGTCGCGTTTTGGAAAAAGGCCCGGAGCCTGTGAAGAAGGCCAACGCCTGTGAAGCTCGCCGCCCGTGACACTCTCACGTAATAGTGAGTTGGGGCTGTACACGCCCCGGAGTCTCAGGAGCGCCGGCCTCAGGCCCTGGGGCTCCCTCCCACGCCCAGTGGCAGCACTTAGCTTCGCGCTGGTGAGAAGACGTCGAAGACTAGATTAGGTGCCGGACGCGGCTTTTCATTTGCTTTCCGCAGTTGGCTTGTTCCTTCTCATTTGAAGTTTTATTGAAGTTGTTGCCGCCTTTGGCTTGTGGTTCTTCAACTTTTCACTCTCCTGCCTCGGTTTCTCCTGTGCAAGGCCTCGCGAGGGGGGGGCAGCCGAGCGCCCTTGCGAGTGTTCCTATCCTAGTCGTTCAAAGGGTTCGCGACCTGGGCCCATTACGGGAGCACCCCTCCAGTCCATGCCCCACGGGCACCGCGACACAAACACAGGGCCTGGGTCGGTCGCCCCCCACGGCCGGGGCCGGGAACTATCCACGCGCGGGAACGTAGCCGGAAGGTACGATAACGGAAGCAAAACGATGATTAACAGCAATAACCCAAACATGCCCCCGTGGGGCTCCACACTACTGTCTTTTTTACGCAGGAAAAGGAAAAGAAAGAACAAATCAGGTGCAGCTCGCCTCACACCGGCCCGCGGGGAAGACCCGAGCTGCCTCCGGAGCTCAGGCAGACTCCCTCTCGCGCTTCACCAGGGCGCGATGGCGGGCGGACACACTACCACCTCCCAAGCAGATACGACGGCGTGGAGGCTGACCGCGGCCACCGCTAGAAGAGTCGTCGCCTGAAGAAGAACCGGAGAAGCTTGAGGAATCCTGAGCGCCGCCAGCCGTGCGAGCGCTGCCCTCTCCATCATCGCCGGAGCTGGGTTCCCAGCCGCGGTCGTCGCCCTCGGGGCAACACCCTGCGCGGCAACCATCTTCCCCAAACACCCTCACGTAGAGGGTGGCATCGCCGTCGAACTTGAAGTGCAGGGTGCACCGACGGCTCAGGCCACGTGCGCGGGCAAACGTCTGCCAATCGCGGGCCAGGTACACGCTCCCGGCTGCGGAGACCTCCAGTGAGACCCATGAGGCCCGGCTACAGCAGCCGTCGAACTGACGCCAGAGGCCGCCCGGGGCACCGGCCGGGAGCTCGCCAAGGAGGAAGCGAGGAAGCGGAAGCCAGGTGCTAGTCGGCTTCGCCGACCACACGACAAACTCCGGCAGCACTTCAGCAGCGCGAAAGCGCAGCCTAGGGGGACGCGCAGCCGGAGCGCGCCCCCCGGCCGCAGCAATCCGCCCGTCGCTGTGCTGAAAATCGCCTCCACGGCCGCAGGGAGCTACCGTGGTGGCCACAGGATGTTTGCGAGGGCGCCCTCGGCCGCGCTTGGGCGGGGGAGAGGCGGGCTCAACCTGGCGAGCCTTCCTCTTCTCTGCGACCGAGAACCTCCTCGACAGGGCCATGAAGAAGAAGGAGAAGCAAGGGGGGATGAACTGGAAGGGCGCACGTCGATCCGTACTTATAGCTGGCGAGGGCCAACCGACGGCCCCCACGATCGCAGGTAATTATGACCTGCTTTGCATGCAGGGACTTGTCCAATCAGTGCAGTTGCCGAGGCGCCATGGGGAAGTGGAGACGCCCATGTCCAATCAACCGCCATGCGGCGCCCAAGGCCGCAGGCTGTTAGGGCCCGTGGCGCTTCACTCTTACCCTTCCGCCTCCCTGCACGGCCAAGTTCGGGCGCGCCTTGGGCTCGGGGGCTACTGTCAGTGTTCTGGGAACGGGGTCCCCAGACTTGCCTGCCTGTGGCCTGTGGCGTGGCTCAAAGGGGGGCCCAGCGTAGCCCATCTTCACCAACACAAACCCAAGACCCTCGCAAGGGGCCAAGCCTCGCAGGGCGGACGACGCGGAGCTTCCTCAGGCACGGCCTCATCAGGCTGGCTCGCGAGGAGGCGGAGAGATCAAGGCGGGGTACCTCATGAGGTGCCCGTGACGCAAGCCATGACGACCAAGGGCGCCAGGCGGGTGCCAGCCCGCGCAGTGTCCTCCTTTCCTCTTTGGTGCAAAGGGGGCAAGCGCAGCCGCGGAGTACCGAGGCATCAGGCAAAGGTTGCCTTTTGGTGCTACAAGACCAAGACCAGAAGGACTGCAAGACGGAGGTCATCATGGAGCCCAAGACGGCGTCACCACCAGAGCTTTGCACAGGCGAAGACTACTTTTGTCAGGGTAGCCAGTACTAGCTGTCCCCCTTCAAATTAGCCCGCCATTGTTGGCTCCCTTCCCGCTCGATATTTGGGAAGAGGACCGGGGCCTCTATAAATAGGACTAGCCACCCGCAGGAGGGGGGAGCGGGGTGAGAGGTTAGAGGTTGGAGATCAAAATCCGAGAGAGAGAGAGAAGGGTGACTGAACTCCTCCCAGCAGTTCATCCCCCCAGCCAAGAACAGACCCTCGCGAGGCTGTTCTTCCTTGTATTGTTCATCATCATCAGCCCAAGAGGCAATCCACCACACCACACACTGGAGTAGGGTATTACACCACAACGGTGGCCTGAAACAGTATAAACCCTATGTCTCTTGTGTTGTTCTTCCCATAGTTTAGATCTTAGAGAGGCGGAGGGGTGCAGGTAGGTAGGAAGCGAGATCTCCGCGCGCACCCCAGTGTTCGAACCTCAAGGGTCTGCCGGAACCCGAAATCCGACAGGGACCCCCTACCTGAGGTCTGCCGGTTATAGTACCGACGCCATCTTTGGCTCTGGCAATCTGCTTGTCTCCGCTGAGGATCCATACAAGTGCATATATGAGCGCTTGCGCTCGTATGACACGCGGTCGTTGGCTCTGTTGCCTCTAGATGTTTTTAGTGGCGCCTCCCTCTCTTGACACGATGACGCATATGACCATGGGTAGTCGTATAAAACACCATCTTTTCTTTTGTTTCATCTGGAACTTTGTTTTCTTCCAAAATTCTTGTGGGGTTAGTTCCAACACTTGTACAAGGAAAATATTAAGAAGATCCAACAATGCAATTGAACAACGTATAGAATGTTGAGCAGATGAAAATTTTCACCTATTGAAGACTTAACCAAACAAAATTTCATAGTAATTCATGCAAAGTGCCAATGCAAACATATGTATGCAAACTAAACAATAAAGACTCCTACTTGCTTCAAATTGCTCTTTCTTTAGATCCATATAGCTAGCTTCGATGCTCCACAAATCCACTCAGATCCCAAGGGATGTCGACCCGGTGTGTAGTTGGACTTGTCTCCCGCCATTGTTTGAAGCCTCTCATAAAAAGTGTGGTGGGAGTCGTACCCTCTTGCGGTGCATCAGCATCATGTATGTGAAGAGGTCCTCGCTCCAAGCAAGAACTGAAGCACTGGACTAGGAAGACATGTCTCCATGTATTTGTGTAATACAAGGGTTAGAGAGTTATGAATAAATTCTAATATGTCACCTTGGCTACCATTGTAGGGGAACACTTCATAAAATTCTTCCTTTGGAGTGGACAATCCGACACTTCTTAATGGTTTCCCTGCATGAGAAAATCGTCCAAAGAAGCATATTTGGACATTAGTGTAGATAAACCAAGAGTATTTCCTTCATTTGGATCTTCAAATAAGATGCTTAGTGACTCATGATCATTACCCCCCACCCTCACTTGGAGGATGAATTTCCTACACATCAAATTCACTAGCATCAAGTTCATTCAAACTAGAATTATCATATCTGATTCTAGCATCCCAAAGAGTTTGAATAAATGGTGGGTACGAAACAATTATTTTATCGTGAACCCCTTTTCTTTGTGTTCTTCTTTCTCATGTTCTTCTTCTTCATCCTCCTCCTCTTCTTCTTCTTGTAACACATCATAATTGCAGAGATACTCGATACTCACCACTATAATTTACTATGATGGTCATCGCATGATACATCTCACTAAGTATGGCACTCTCTTCATTCTCTTGAACCTGTTTAATTTCATTAAGTAACATCCAGGCACTTATGCATAAAACATATTGTAATGTTTCCTCAGTGTCATCACTCTCACAACCATTGTTGCAATATGCAATGATCTCGTCATGAGCATCCGCACACTGGAATTCAAGGTGGATCTTACCATTTCAACTTCTGCAAGAAACTGGATATGAGGAACATAACATAAATGCACATTTATCCAACAAGTTTACTAATTTCCTCATGTCCATAGTAGCCATACGTTCATCAGTGAGCACTTCAAATAATTGCAAGAAATCACTATCAAAATTAATAGTTGTGAGAAGGCGGTCAAACCGTTTGTCCTCCTCTTCCTTGCTAGATTTTTCTTTGCGCTCACTTGTTCATGTGTATCATCTTGTGCCTTTTTATTACCAGAAAGATATTCTTGGCAATAATATTTTACGCTATCTCGAAAACCATACATACATTCAAGAATTCCATCCTTCCTTTGAGGTTGAATAGCTTTGATCTCTGTAGATAATTTCATGCACTTGTGGTCAACACATACCGTATGATTTCCTCGGTGGAATTCACCTTACTACTATTTTAGTGCTACCACCCTGTCATAAGTATTCGTGCATTGGAAGTCAAGGTGTTCTGGTGACCTGCAACTTCTACAAGAAACTTGATGCATAGAACATAACATAGATGCACATGTATTTAACATTCCTAGCAGTTCTAATGTATCCATATAAATAATACTCTTCTTGAGAGTTGCATCATCAAATAACTTATCAAGTGCGTTCAAAAGGTAACTCTTGGAAGTGAGAGATGGTCATGGTGAATTTGTTCCTCCTCTTCTTCTTTTTCCTCGATGCTTTCTTTTTCTTCTAGGAACACTTGCTCGTCCAAGTCCAGTTCTTCTTTTATCCCCTTTATTTTGCTGCAAGTTAGTTTCATAAATATTTGATTCATGATCTCTTGCCATTTCTTGCAACAATTCAAAATAAGGGGTTGTTTTCTCTTCATTGTTTGCATCCTTTCCTTCACCTTTTTGGGTTTCCAACAATAAATTTTCTACTTCCGAGATGGATGCAATCCGCTCTTGTTCATTGATAACTAATGCATTATCGTAGAAATTATCTAGGCAAAAAGAATGGATAGGTTGCAACACAATGTAAATTATATCAAGGATAGTATCTTTAACATTCATACCCAATATGTAATGTCGAACCTCATCAGCACCAACAAGAAGCACAAATTGTAAGACCTCCACACTAGCATTTGATTTACTAAGAATATTATATCTTGCTAATGCGGGATCAATGTTTTACTTGCATTGATACCGTAGGTGCTCTTTGGATCCATAGTCTATGCATGATACTGGATATGAATGGAGTATAAGGGATGAATATTTTTAACCAGTTCAATCCACTCTTTCAACTTTGTTTCATTGGCAGCCCAAAACGGTAGACTCATCTATCTCTTTTCCTTCATCGCAAGTTCCATATGTTCCTGGACAGTCATCCCAGAAGACATGTTTATAAATATAAGTTTTCTTTTTTATATAAGGGAAAAACTAAAAGAAAAGTAACAACTAACAAAATAAACTATGTGTGAGCGGGAAGGTAATAACATAGTGATTTTGCTCCCAGCAACAACGCTAGAAAATCTTGATGACCTACAAAGGCACAGGGCTATTGCAATTCTCGGTAAGTAGAGTATGTCGATCCCACAGGGAACAGTGTTGCACAGGTAACTGATGTCGCTTGAACTATGTCGGTATTTCCCCAAAGAGGAAGGGATGATGCAGCACAGCTACGGTAGGTATTTCCCTCAGTTATGAAACCAAGGTATCAATCTAGTAGGAGATGTTGGGGAACATAGCATGCAATTTCCAAAATTTCATACGCTCATGCAAGATCTATCTAGGAGATGCATAGCAACGAGAGGGGGAGAGAGTGTCCACATACACTCGTAGACCAAAAGCGGAAGCGTTTGACAACGTGGTTGATGTAGTCAAACTTCTACTCGTTCCGACCGATCAAGCACCAAACGTACGACACTTCCGAGTTCTACACACGTTCAACTTTATGACGTCCCTCGAACTCTTGATCCAGCAAAGTGTCAGGGAGAGTTCCGTCAGCACAATGGTGTGGTGACCGTGATGGTGAAGTGGTCCGCGCAGGGCTTCACCTAAGCACTACGTGAATATGACCGGAGGCGTAAACTGTGGAGGGGGCGCCGCACATGGCTAACAATGTTTCTTGTGTGTTTTAGTTGTGCCCCCACCCCATATATATATAGGCTGGAGGGGAGGAGAGGTAGCCAAGGGGGCGCCCCAAGTAGGAGGAATCCTACTTGGGGTCCTCCCAATTCGGCCTCCCCCTTTCCTATTCCTATTCAGAGCAGGAAGGGAAGGGGGGAAGGGGGAATCCTATTCCCTTTTTCCCTTTCCTTCTTCAATTTGGCCAGCCCATATGGGGGCGCACCAGCCCCTTAGTGGCTGGTGTGTTTCACCTCTTGGCTCATTAGGCCCATATAGCTTGTCGGGGGTTGCCCAAAACCCCTTCCGGTGACCCGATACGTACCCGGTACCCCTTGAAAACTTTCGGTGTCCGAATACTATCGTCCTTGTTGGTGTAAAAAAGTAGGGGTCCCTTTTTGTACCCCTTTACTTGTGCGTGGGCAGTCGCAGCCCCATGCCCGTGGCCACGCTTGGTGGAGAAGAGGAAGCAAAGGCCCAAGACTACCAGAGCAATGCCAAGCGAGAAACACAAAGAGTAGAAGGGCGAGGTGAACTCCCCCGGCAAGGCCCTTGCCAGGGCGGCCTCCACAGCCCCGGCAAGAACCTTGCCAGGGCAACTTGCCCAATGCCAGCGGAGCTGCCACCCTTGAGCCTAAGGGTTCCAACGCCCTCAACCACATTGGAACCAAAGCTCGGGAGGCGCCTCTGTGGTGGCATGCAGATTTGTGTGAAGACCAATAACATACAAGAATAGATGAGAATCAGAAGACGAAGATCCTCGGCAAGATCCTTGCCGAGTATACCCACGAGAGGCCCCCCCAGCAAGACCCTTACCGGGTATGCCCACGACACCGCGGCAAGACCCTAGGGCCTTGCTGAAGACATCCGCGGGGCCGCAGCCAGGCCCACACCTGCCAAGACTCCACCGCCGTTCCCACATAGCTGCCAGCCCACCAACTAGGCGAGCACCTGCGTGGCGACGTGCGGCCTCCAGGCCAAGTCAGCAAGCACTTGTGTGGTAGCATTCGGATCTTCGTGAAGACTCTGCCACCGCACCAACTCAGTAGCCAGCCAGCATGGCACTACACGCCTCATCAGTTCGGACACGCGTCGAAGCCAGGCGAGGCGGCGACAGCTGGGATGAGCTTCCTTGCCGTCCCCGATAAAGCAAGAAGGGCACGTCGGCGGCGCATTAAATGTTTTTGTCCTATGGTGCCAGGAGACAAACTCAACTACTGTACAACTTTTCACCTCATGTGTGCCACTATGGCAGCCCCTTTTGACTATAAAAGGAGGCCCGCGGCGTACTAAGAGAGGATTCGGACTTTTTGGACCCTACACGCTTTGTAGCTAGTCCAAGAACACCAAATAAACATAAACCAGCAGGAGTAGGGTATTACGCATGACTTGCGGCCCAAACCTGGATAAGCCCCCTATGTTGATCCCTCAAACCCACTCTTTCCACAGCCCCCGCACCCGCCAACCGTAGCAAAAGGGATTCTTCATGATTCCGTAGGTGTCGTTTCCCCTGACATCTTTGGCGCGCCAGGTAGGGGGCGCAAGCTGTGAAAATCTGTCCTGAAGGTCAGCGCATCAACTCTTTCATGGGGATGGCTCGAAGGGAGAGGGCAACGTCGATCAGCCGCCCTCTGGTGCCGTCCCCAGCTTCGACAACCGTCCGCGTGGCCTCGAAAAGCTAAGTCATGCAAAATTTTGGCTAGTTTCATTTATATAAGTCTGTCTTCCTCGAAAGATCTCGTTCCTTGTACAGGAAACCTGCACGCAATGGGACCCTTCTGCTATTGGCAATGTCCTTGCTCTGTTTTGAGTCCGCTCAACATTCAAGCGGACGCGTTCAGAACGGCAAGGTGGCCTACCCGCTACCAGCAGCGCTCTTGCCCTGTTTCGAGTCTGCTCGATAGTTCAAGCGACCGCGTTGGGAGCGGCAAGGTAGTTTTCCTGGCAGCAAGCGCCCTCCCGGCAGGGTGCTAAGGATTCATCCTCAAAGCACCATGGCATGGGTTTACGCGCTGGTAGCCTTATCTTGGCAAGCATAGAGTGCAAACATACAAAGAAAGATCTAACAAGAAGATAGCATGCTCGATATTAAAGTACTGCAGAGTTATATTACATCAAATAATTGCTGCGGTTCTAACTTAAGATAAAATTGTCTTGGTCTTGAACTAGCAGCGGCAACGAGAAATGGGGTGCCTAGTCCCGGCGTTGGCCCTCCACCCTCTCAACTCCATCGACACAGTTGATGATGGGCTTGATACGCTCCTTGAGCACCGCGAGGTCCGCCTCCTCCGGCAAGCTCTCCAACGCATTGGCAAAGTTGACGGTGGGGTTCCAGAATGCCTCCTTGGTGAGTACCTTGGTCAGGGCGCCCCGGCAGAGCCTCCGGGACTCGTTGGCTAGATAAGTTGCCCGGTTAGAGTGGAGCTGCTCCAGGGCTCCAAGAACGCCCTCGAAGAACAGGGTTAGTTTGGCGTTGGGACTCACGTTCGGCTCTGGGGTGTACCTCACATTCGGCATACCCATGGCGACCAGCTTCGTGGTGATCCTGCCGGTGACGTCGGCGAGGCGGCTGACCCAACGATTTATGTTCTCCGCGTACTCCTTGTGTTCAGCGGCATCATTCCTGCACAGGTGCCTCTCCTTCTCCAGGTCCTTGGTCAGGGTCTCTTCCCGGGCCCTGGCCTCCGAAAACGTTCCCTCAAGGCCCTCTAGCTTCAGCTTCAGGTCATTGATGGCGTCGTTGGCCTTGGAGAGCAGCTCGACCTTGCCAAGGACTGTGGCATGCACCTTCGCCAAAGCACCATTGGCCGCGTCCTTCTCCTCCGTCATCTCTAGGACCTATTTCTTCAGCCCATCCCGCTCCACCTCCAGCTCCTTCACCTTGCCGGCATGGACCAGGGCTTGAGCATTGAGTGCCTCCTTGTGCCTCTGCTCCAGCTCCTAGGTCCGCTGCGCGACGAGCTTCTCGACCTCCTCATCCTTGCTGTGGAGTGTGGCGGTGAGCGCCTTCTCACGAGCCGCGAGGTCCTCCTCCTGGGAGTTTAGCTCGGCCTGGTGCTGGTGTCGAGCGGCCTCGTCCTTGGCGGCATGTTCCTTCGCCGCTCCTGTCGGCATTCTGGGAACGGGGGTCCCCCGACTTTCCTGCCTGCGGCCCGCGGCGTGGCCAAGCAGCAGGCCATACAACCCATCTTCACCAACAAGGCACCCAAGACCCTCGCGAGGGGCCAAGCCTCGCCAGCCGGACGATGCAAGACCTCCTCCCGAGCGGCCTAGTCAGGCAGGCTCACGAGGGGCAGAGATATCAAGGCGAGGCAAACCTCACGAGGCTCTCGTGACGTGAGCCATGACGATCGACACCAAGCGGGCGCCAACGCGCGCAGCGTCCTTGTTTCCCCTTTGGTGCAAAGGAGGCAAGCGCAGCTGCAGAGTACCGAGGCCTTAGGCAAAGGTTGCCATTTCGGTGCAACAAGACCAAGACCAGAAGGATGGCAAGACGGAGGTCATCGTGGAGCCCAAGAAGGTGTCACCCCAGATCCTTTCACAGGCGCAGACTACCTTTTGTCAGGATAGCTTGTACTAGCTGCCCCCCTTCAAATTAGCCCACCATTGTTGGCTCCCTTCCCGCTCAATATTTGGGAAGAGGACCAGGGCCTATATAAGTATAGCTAGCCATGATAGTAGAGGAGAGACTAATCAGACCCAGAGATACACCACAAGTTCATACGCACAAGAACACCTCAACCTCAGGAGGCTGTTCTCCCCCTTGTATTGTTCATCATCAGCCCAAGAGGCAATCCACCACCACCACACTGGAGTAGGTATTACACCACAACGGTGGCCCAAACCAGTATAAACCTCGTGTCTTTCTGTGTCATGAGTTCGGCGAGTTCGTCCGCAAGATCTTAGCGAGCTAGAGCGTAGATCGGTAGGAGGGAAAGACTTCGCGCGCACCCTAGTGTTCGAACCTTAAGGGTTTGCTGGAACCCCACATCCGATATTTGGCGCTCCAGGTAGGGGGTGCGTCGTAGCTTCCCTTCCATCAGTTCGTCGCTCCGTCGCTCCATCGTCTACATGGCGGATGCTTGCCGTGCTCGAGCGGAGCGTCGGGCTGCCCTCGCTGCCCGCGTCGCTCAGACAGCTCCCGTCGGCGGGCCGCCTTGTCGTTCTCCATCCCCCGCCGCCAATGCTGCCACCGGCCCGGTGGGGAACAAGCAGCAGGTGTCCTCGCTGCATCCTTCAGTGCGGTAGGACGCCCCACCGCTACCCCATCACTCACCCCTGCTGGTTCTTCGTCTCACGCGCACCGTGCTCCCATGGAGGCACGGGCCGCGCTCATCGTGGCAAATGAGCTCCTGCGTTACCGCTCCGTCGACGACCTCTATGAGGAGTGGCTCGACCGCGTCGCTGAGCTCGTCCGTGCCGCAGGGGGCTCTCCGACGCCGTCCCACTCTTTGCCTCCCCCTCAACCAGTCACGGGCGACGGGGCTCATGGCATGCCTCCACCGCCTCGACCTCAAGACGGTGCCTTGGCACCAAGGCGCGCGCCTCCACGACGTGATCCACCGTGCCCGGCGCCCGCGCGTGAAGAAAGAAGTTGCCAAGAAATCACGCGGCCGCGAGAAGCTGCACCGGCGCTCCCCGCGCCACCTCGTCAAGACCGCGTGCCGCCTACAGTGGCACAGCGCGGACCTCGCCAAGACCAAGCTCCACCTCAGAAGTGGGCCCCGGCGACCACAGCTGGCGGTCGCACCTTCACCCCCGAACTGCGTAGCGTCGCCTGGCCAGGCAAGTTCAAGCCAGATCTACCTCCTCGATATGACAGCACCGCCGACCCCGTGAAGCTCCTGCAGCTCTACGAGTTGAGCATCGAAGTGGCTAACGGCGACGAAAAAGTCGTGGCGAACTGGTTTCCCATGGCTCTCAAGGATGGGGCCCGCTCCTAGCTCCTGAACCTGCAGCACGGCTCGATCTCCATCTGGGACGAGATGCGCAACCGCTTTGTCGCCAACTTCCAGGGCACTCGCGATCGCCCACCGGCTGTGGGCGATCTACGATGCATCAAGCAACAGCCAGGAGAGACCCTCCAGAAGTACATCCAGCGCTTCAACAACACCCGCCTCAATATCCCCAAGGTCACGGACGAAGCCATCATCTCCGCGTTCTCAGACGGCGTCCATGACGTCAAGATGAAGGAAGAGCTGGCTATCCACGAGGAGCTTTGCACATATCAAGAGCTGTTCAACCTGGTGACCAAGTGCGCAAGAGCTGAGGAGGGGCGCCTCTCTCTCTCCTTGAGCTGCTAGCTACAGGAGTGGAGGAGAAGAAGGCCAAGGCCAAGGACGTGAAGCGCAAAGAGGGAGTAGTGCTCGCAGCGGAGCCCGACACCAAGCGAGGCAGAGATCAGCCCGAGTCATCCAAGAACGGATGACCGTTTTGCACCTTCCACAATCTGAACACCCGCAACACCAGCGACTGCCGAGAGCTCAGAGCCATATGAGAAGGACGCTACGGTCGACGCCCCGAGCGCAACGACCGGGGCTACGGCCGCGGAGGAGGACGCGGAGGAGGACGCTGGGACGACCGTGGCCCGTGCCAGGAATGGCGCGACCGGCCTCGTGAGGACCGCTGGCAGGACCAACCTCGTGAGGGCGCCTGGAGGAACCCACCTCGTGAGGATCGCCCCCAGGGCAACGTCGGTCTTCCCCCGTTGCCGCCACCAAGAAGGAACGACGACCACTACCAGGACAAGGGGGCTGGGGGCTTCCAGGAGCAGCGTGCGATCGCTTGTATCTTGGGTGGTGCTCAGGCCCCAGCCTCTCAGTGCATCTTCAAACAGTTCGCTCGCGAGGTGAACACGGCGCTCCCCAAGCTCGAGGCCATGCGCCCGCTCAGGTGGTCCTAATGCGCCATCACCTTCGACTCGGCCGACCAGCTCAGGTGCGCAGCCACCGCTGGCGCACTCCCTATGCTGTGCTACCTAGTCATCAGCAATGTGCAAGTCACCAAGACTCTCATCGACGGCGGCGCAGGTCTCAACGTCTTATCCGTCGACACGTTCGACAACCTCCAAGTGCCCTATGAGCAGCTCCAGCCAACCAAGCCTTTCTCAGGAGTGACTGACGGTTCCACCACACCGATAGGGCAGGTCCGCCTGCCTGTCACCTTCGGGGAGCGCAAGAACTACCGCACCGACCTCATCGACTTCGACGTTGCACACATCCTCCTGTCGTACAATGCCATCCTCGGGTATCCAGCCCTGGCCAAGTTCATGGCAGTCACTCACCACGGCTACAACATTCTCAAGATGCCAGGAAGCGGGGGAATCATCACGGTCCCGTGTGAAGAAAGGGATGCGGTGTGCTCCCTTGAGCGTGCCTTCCAAGCCGCAACAATCAACAACCCTTACAGCAGAAGTGAAGGCCCTCCGGAGACCATCCCCAAGAAGAAGTTGCCGCGCCGCGCAGGACCCCAAGAAGATGGCGTCGCGTCAGGAGCCTCGTCAGGATCAGCGCCCGCTCCAGGGGCGCCTCCCTCTAGCGCATAGGAAAGCGCACCCGGCGCCCTCCTCAGGCAGGACTAGGGGGCTCTCTTCTGGAGGGCCTCGGACCTTGTCAACCTCACGAGGGAGGCGCTTGGGCACCACTTCGAGGCGTGCTTCACAGCATGCGACCCTCAGGAGAGCACAGGGCAAGGAGTGCCCACCGCTCAGGAGTTCATCACCGAGACCACCCAAGAGCTACAAGACGCAAGAGCCATGCGCAGCGACAGCCGCTTACGGGGTGCGGCTCACCATCCAGGCGAGGGTGCTGAGCTGCGCGTCTGCGTCGATGTCCCAGGGCTCAACAGGGCCACATCTCAGGAACGCTTTTGGCCATCACGTGTGGACCGCTGTGAGGGTCCACCACACAGCTATGTTCGCATGCCCTTTGGCTTGCCGAGCGTGGCGTCGTCTTACCAACGCAACCTGTGGCGTGTACTGGAAGCTCAAGAGGCCAGGTACCACGCCGTCCTGGAAGAGATGGACACAATCTTCAGGGAACCTCCTGAGCCCCCAGAGCCTCCCGAGGCTCAGGGTTCCAGAGGCTCATGAGGAGCCATTCCTTCAACGCGTGGCTTCAGCTGCACCAACTCTACTTCGTCTATAGAACCAGGTGACATCTTCCAAGTTCATTTAAGCTGGGAGCGCCCCTCGAGCTGCATTATTCCCAGGCCACACGGGTCCGTCCCTGTGGCATGTATCCCTTTTGCTTATGTCTTTAGCTTACCTGGTTGGGGGTGCCCCTCGGGCTGCATCATCCCCACGCCGCTCGGGCCAGACCCAGTGGCATGTACCTTCCTGCATTTATCCAGGTCGATCTGCTCTTCATGCTTAACCTGCCGACGGCTATCGCCTGCTCAGTTGCCGCCCGCTGCGGGTCTGTTTATACCATGCAACCCGCTTGCACATTAAAAGGGGGGCTCATGAGCATCGCGACTCAGGAGCTCTTACTGGCTCTCCAGCCCTCACCCCCTGGCCTTGACCACGGCATTGCGACCTGGCATACCAGCGGTGGCTGAGCTCGCTCGAGAGCCGGGACCTGAGGATGTAGAGTGCTTGCATCTAACCGCCTTGCAGGGACATACATTCACCAAGACTCAAGACCAGGCGCAAACCACCTTGAGGTAGGGCCTCGTGAGTCCCGCGCTGTCTCACGGGTGCCCAGATACACCTCGCAGCCCTACCGTGCAAGCCACGTGTCAGGGCGGGGTTGTACACGCCCCGGGGGCTCCTCTCGGAGGGGGGCCCCCATCCCACACCCAAGTGGAAGCTCCATGCTCCGCGTTGGCTATCAACACTACCGAGGAGCGGCTATGCCCGTGCACAAGCGGAAGCACTATGCTCCGCGTTGGTGATAAACAACTAAGGGCGACCCCACGGTCACACCAACCTCAGGGAGCCCAGAGCTCAGCGCCCAGCCTCACCATGACGCCTCCCCTTGGGAGAGTCGCGCGAGGGGGCTGGGCACGGGGCTGCGCTCGGGTCACGCCCAAGCGCATGCCACCTAACCAGGTCCCCCGGACCTGGGCGTCGCACGCCCCTCTCGAGGCCTCGGCGAGGGTAGGTATGAAAATTGTTTGAACGTCAATGGGGACTCCTGAGCATCGCGACTCAGGAGCCTAACTGGTCATGTAGCCCCTCACTCCTTGGTCCGTCCTGGTCTTCGGTCGGCCCTATGGCGGTTGAGGTATGCACGGGGCAGGGCTCTGCCGACGTAGAACATTAATCTATCCTCACGAACTCTCCCTATATGATGTTCGCACGTCAAGGGGGACTCCTGAGCATCGTGACTCAGGAGCCTAACTGGTCACGTAGCCCCTCACTCCTTGGACCGTCCTGGTCTCCGGTCGGCCCAATGGCGGTTGAGGTATGCGCAGGGTCGGGCTCTGCCGATGCAAAACAAAGCAAATAGGAAGGAAAACGCAAAATCTCGAAGCAAATATTACAAGCATATTGTTCTCACAATACCAAATGAAAAGTCTAAACGCCTCCACGAGGCATGATGTATGTCGCAGGAATGAAACGAGAAGAATAGCCACAGATCACCCCTAGATGTCGCTGTCGCCTGTGGAAGGTGCTCCCCCGTGGGCGACGATGTTCTCACCTTCACCACCAGCTGCAGGATCAGCGGCATCGCCAGATAGAGGATCAGAGGAAAAGCCGCGGAACTTCCCCAGCAAAGCCTCCACTTGACCTTGAACAGCTGCGGCGGCGGCTTCACAGAGGTCTTCAGCCACAGGCTCCAGCAGCTCGTCAAGGCAGGCGTTGGGGTCGCGGAGGTGCAGATGGCTGAGGACGCGAGTCAGTGCGGCTGAAGACAGAACGTGAGCTTCTGCCTCCGCCATGGGACCGAGGCCCTCAAGCGCCTTCACCATGAGAGGAAGCAGTTGGGCGGGGCCGTCCTCGTCAGTGTCTAGCGGCTTCTCCAGGACATGCTCGTAGAGTGTCCTCAGCGCCTTGCGAGATCTCTTCTCGAGATTGGCGAAGGCCACACGGTCTTCGTCCAGGACACGCGCCTTGGCGTCAAGATCGGCCTCCCTCGCCCCCATCTTCTGCTCCAACTCTTCCCACCGGTTGCGCTCGGCAGCCTGCTTCTTCCCCAGCTCCGCCAGCTCAGCATCATGGTTCTTGACGGCTTCCTCCTGGGCCTTCATCTCCTTCTCCTCTGCTTGGCGGTGGCGTACCTCTTCGGCGTGCTTGTCACGCAGGCTCTGCAACTCGCCCTCCAGCACTTGGCAACGGTCACGAGCGGCCTTGGCGTCTTTCAGCGCCGCCTCACAATCGGCTGCAGCGTCAGCGGCTCCTTGCTTCTCCCTCTCGGAAGCCGCAACAGCCTGGCCCAGCGCCGCGCGTACCGCCAGGTCAGAATGAAGCCAGCCGGAGGCCAACTCCAGACGCCCGGCCACCAGGCGTGGGTCAGCGCTCAGGAGATCCGCCTGCAGTTGGGTCATTTCTGAAAGGGCACGCTCCAAGACGGCAGCAGGAGCAAAAGAACCAAGGAGTGGAGGTGTAGTAGTAGGAGGAAGCGACGCCGTCACCAGGGCTTGGGAGACCACGGGCCCCGGAGCAGCTGGGACCTCGTCAGCCGTGCCAAGCACTGGCACTTCCAGAGCCAGCGGGGCTATGGGGGCTGATTCCACGCGGCGATGTTCCTCTTGGCCCCGCAAGGGCGACCGGGCTGGGGAGACACGGGAGATGTTGCCTCCTTGCTCTATGGAGGGAGGCACAGCCACCGTACCATCCTTCCTCTTCTTCACCGAAGATGTCGGCCTGATCAACCAAAGGCGAGCGTTAGGAAATAACAAGTACCAGCAGGGATAAAGCGAAGCTCGAGACACCTACCGGTCCACTGCGAAGTACTCCACCTTCCACTTGTCAAGCTTGAGGCCTGAAAGCATTAGGGCCTGAGGGGCAGGCGTTCGGGCTTCGGTGGCGCCATGCAGTGCGGAGGCAGAACCGGATCCAGCCCCAGGAGGTGTTGGGGTGGAGGTGGCACCACGGTCCACCAGCGACGACCTACCCTTCGTCGGCATGAGGGGTTGCTCCTTCCCTCCTCGGTAGGCATCGGCCTCGGCATCATCAGGAAGGGCAAGGAGAATCTCGGCCTTCCTCGGAGGGGAGGTCTCCCCCACCTCTTCCGGGGTCTCCTCCGAGTCCACCTCCTCTTCCCCCTCTCCGCGGGACTCGCCAGAAGACACCTCCACCAATTTTTGCGCCGAAGGAGCTCCTGAAAAAACCGGCGGCACCAGCCCGCGTGCATCAAAAGTAGGCCTAGAGGCGATGAATTCCTCCCGGTCCCTGCGTTGGAACAGGGGAATGAAGGCGCTAGGCGGGTACTCCTGGTTGTCTCCAACTATGAGACGCAGGATGGCGTCCAATTCATCGTCAGGCAGGTCCCCTGGCCTCAGGCGGGCCTTGTTTTCCCCTCCTTCAAGCTCCTAGAAGGGGCGCGCGAGCGGGCCTGGAGCGGGGCAACCCGCAGCGTCAAGAACTCCCTCAGGAGCATCGCTCCTGCTACGTTGGCCGCCCTCGCATTGCCCGGCTTCAGGTCAGTCATTATCTGCCCCAACACTGACGATGCCCACTCGTCGACAAGCTCCGCCCTGGGCCACTCCTTGCCTTGCCGGGGTGCCTCCGTCGGCAACACCAGGCGCGGATGGGCGAGCTTGGCGTCCACCATGACCCATTTGGATCGAATGTTGTCGGCCCTCTTCCCGGTGCTCGAGATCGAGTTGGCCTTGCCGGACGCAACGAAGTTGGCGCATCCAGAGATGTGACCCTCGCCGACGCAGAGGAAGAAGAAATGGCGCAGGAGCGCCAAGGACGGCATCATGCCCAGGTACGCCTCACAGTAGTAGGCAAAGATGGACAGGAGGAGGACAGAGTTGGGATGGAGATGCAACGCTTGCAGCCCATAGTGGTTCGAGGACTTCATAAAAGAAATCAGAGAAGGGAGGAACCAACCCGACGGCAATGCTGCTCGAAAAGAAGGGAAAGAAGGTGCTCCCCTCAGGCTCTGGCTCGTCAGAAGCAAGCCGGAGCTCCGTCTTCCCCCACTCATTGCTCTCTCCCGCCGTTAGTAGGCACACGGAGGCAAGGCTCTTCTCCGTCACAGTGGGCGCCTCAAGAGCGGGCTCGTACCAAGCCGGAGCCGAGGAAATTTTGACCTTGTGCGGCGCCATGGGCGGCAGATGCAGAGCAAGGCCGGAGCAGATCTGTAGGTAGCGGCGACGAAGAGCGGGAAAGGGGATCTGGAGTGAGGCAAGGAAGAAGCAATGAAGGCAAGTGCCGCCTGTGCCAGCCTTTTGTCAAGTCAAGCAGTTGCCAAGGCAGTGTGGAAAGCGAAGACGCCCACGTCCAATCAACCGCCACGCGTCGACCGAGGCCGCAGGCTTTTGGGGCCCGCGGTGCTCCGAACTTGACCCTTGGCTTCGCCGCGAAGCCAAGCCCGAGCGCACCTTCGGCCCAGGGGCTACCGTCAGCGTTCTGGGAACGGGGGTCCCGAGACTTGCCTACCTGCGGCCCGCGGCGTGGCCAAGCAGTAGGCCGTACGACCCATCTTCACCAACAAGGCACCCAAGACCCTCACGAGGGGCCAAGCTTTGCGAGGCGGACGATGCAAGACCTCCTCCCGAGCGGCCTAGTCATGCAGGCTCGCGAGGGGCGGAGATATCAAGGCGAGGCAAACCTCACGAGGCTCTTGTGACATGAGCCATGACGATCGACACAAGGCGGGCGCCAGGCGGGCGCCAGCGCGCGCAGCATCCTTGTTTCCCCTTTGGTGCAAAGGAGGCAAGCGCAGCCGCGGAGTACTGAGGCCTCAGGCAAAGGTTGCCATTTTGGTGCAACAAGACCAAGACCAGAAAGACGGCAAGATGGAGGTCATCGTGGAGCCCAAGGAGGGGTCACCCCAGAGCCTTTCACAGGCACAGACTACCTTTTGTCAGGATAGCTTGTACTAGCTGTCCCCCTTCAAAGTAGCCCGCCATTGTTGGCTCCCTTCCCGCTCAATATTTGGGAAGAGGACCAGGGCCTATATAAGTGTAGCTAGCCACCATAGTAGAGGAGAGACTGACCAGACCCAGAGACACACCACAAGTTCATACGCACAAGAACACCTCAACCTTAGGAGGCTGTTCTCCCCCTTGTATTGTTCATCATCATCCCAAGAGGCAATCCACCACCACCACACTGGAGTAGGGTATTACACCACAACAGTGGCCCGAACCAGTATAAACCCCGTGTCTTTCTGTGTGGTGAGTTCGGCGAGTTCGTCCGCAAGATCTTAGCGAGCTAGAGCGTAGATCGGTAGGAGGGAAAGACTTTGCGTGCACCCCAGTGTTCGAACCTTAAGGGTTTGCTGGAACCCCACATCCGACAGCACCCTGGGCTCTCTCAACATCAGCCTGCTTCAGAATGAGCTCTTGTTCGCACTCAGCCAGTAGAACCTGGGCAGCCTTCAGTTCTTCATGGGCCCTGCAGAACCAGGCCTGCGTCTCGGTGACGCGCTCCTCGAGATCCATCTCCACCTTGTCCACCATCACCATCCTGGACTTCGCTTTGTCCAGGCGGGCACGATGGAGCGCCTGAAGCTTTTGGAAGTTGGCGCTCATGGCCCGAAGGAGCTGGTCCTCTTGGGAACCGCCGCCATCGGTGCTCGGTTCATCGACAACCTAAAGCCTGGCGGCGGCAAGTGCCTCGTCATCGAACACCTCCCCCTCGGTTGGTGCCTTGGTGCTCGTTGTTCCTGGGAGGTGGACGAACAGGTCATCGGCCACCCTCAAGTACTTGCCCGAGCTAGAGGCGGCAGAGGAGGAAGGTTGGCCGTCAACCACCCCCTCCTCGGCAGCGGCCCTGCCGGCCCCTCCGACAGGCCCCTTGTCGGCCTCCTCGGCAGCGGCCTTGCCAGCCTCCCCGGCAGGCCCCTTGGTGGTATCCTCAGCGGCGGTCTTGGGGGCCTCCTCAGTGGCGATCTTGTCGGCCTCAGCGTCCCTGGCGACCTCCTCGATGACAGTGTCAATGTCCTCCCGGTCCACCGAGGAAGGGTCCGGATACCAAGAAGGGGAATGAGGTGGAGCCAAGGTCGAGGTCCAAAAAGAAGAAGAAAGAACAGGGACGGGAAACAAATACCCACACCGGGCTGGGAAGAAGTGGCGCCCTCCCCGCCAGCGTTCGTCGCCGGGGCAGAACCCCCGGCACCCAAGTTCGCCTCCTCCTCCATATGCATGGGTTCGATGGTGGATTCCCTTGCCGGGGACGCCCCTCGGGGTGGCGTAGTCGAGGGGGCGGCGTGTTGGGGGTGGCCCTCGGCGGCTCCTCCTGCTGCCATTCTTCTCCTGCAAACCCGGCAAGGTCAGCATCAAGGATTCACACCCCCAATGTTCATCAGTGGAGGAGTGAGTGACGAGCTTATGCTGGGGGCTGAGGCCGGGGCTACGCCGGGGGCTGCTGTCCGGGCTGCTCTCCGCCATCAACGGCGTACGCGAAGTACCCGCCGGGGGCTTGTCGCCCATCGAGGCCTTGGCCCTCTTCGCCACCCTCTGGGCCAGTGTCTCCATGTCCCTGTGAATATAACATCAAATCAAAGGAGGAAAACACAGGATTAAAGTCAGGAGATGATGTGGGGGGTAAAATACTTACTCTTCCTCCACTTCCTCCTCCACTAGCTTCCTCTTCCTCGCCGGGCTAAAAGATCCGAGGTCGAACTCGGCCTCCAAGGTGTTGTCTGAAGGAGAAGGGGAAGGGGATGGGGTCCGGTGCTGCTTGGACGAGGAGGAAGCAGTCGTTGTCCTCTTCGCCACCGTGGCCTTCGCCGCCTTCTTCACTGCCACGGCCTTCATCGCCCTCGTCTCGCGCACGAGCTGCTCCTGGGCCGGCTACCGCTGCATGGTCCTGCCGGGCTGGACCGGCTCACCAAAGCTGGCCCGCCGCAGGACGCGCTGTCACCCCATGGCCGGGGGGTCATTTGCCTCGACCTCGTCTTCGGACGACTCGTCGCCCGTGTCTTCAACAAGGGGGGCGTCAGCGCCGACGCCGCTGGCCTCCCCGGCAGACTCCGCCCACTGGGCGAGCTCCTTCTCCTCCGCGGCCTCGTTGGCCTCCTCCTCTACGGCACCAATGCTGCCGGCCTCCCTGGCGAGCACCGCCTCCACCGCCCTGGCGGCGATATAGTCCAGCTCCGCCTTGGTGGTGTCTTGGATGAGCAGTGGCTCATCATGGACATAGCTCTCCGACAATGTGTCGAAGAACTCCTGCACCTTCTCCCCTGGTGGCTCGGCCCAAGCCGGGTCAAGGCCATGCGCATTGAAGTCTGGCATCATGGCAATGATGGCGGATTGGCGAGAGTTGTTGCTCAGTGGGACCACTCCCGCCGGCAACCCAAACAAGAGCTGCTTGACGGCCTTGCTGGCCTTCGCGGCCTGCCGGTCCTCTCAGCCCCGCCGTCGCTGTTCACGTCGAGTTGAAAGAGGCTTTGACATAAATGGGCGTGCCCCATCACCGAAGTTGTCCTTCAGGCCAGGTTGGAGCCTCATGATGTCGGCCACGTTCCTGAAATCCCAAGCCGGCCTCCCCTTGTTGTGCAGCGGGGCGATTCGGCGCCGGATGAAGTCGGCCCCGATCATCTCGAGGGTGAGCCCGGCCATGGTGAGGCGATGGATCCTAGTGGTGGCGACCGCGAGCTTCTTGTCATTGGTGTCGAGGTTGCTCCAGTCCCTGCGACGGGTCGGCATGCTCTGACAAACTCGGCAGAACTCCTGTGGGTCTTTCTCCTCGATCCAGTACCACCGGCCCCACCACTCCTCCCACCTCTCCTTCTGGGAACCCTCCGGATATGTGCCCTTCTCCTGGGTCCTTGGGATCCAGGAGATGCAGCCGGAGATAGCGCCCCTGGTTGGAGGCGAGGGGAGAAGTAGTGGCGAAAGAGCGCTGTGCTGGGAAGCACTCCGGCAAAGCCCTCGCACAGGTGGGCAAAGAGAGCCATGCACGCCACGGCATTCGGCGTAAGATCCAGAAGACGGAATTCATAGGTGTGCATGACATCGTTGAAGAAGTCAAAATAGGGGGGTAGAGCCCGCAGGAGAAGAAATTTATGAAGAAAGGGTACCAATTTGGGCCGGCCTCGGCGAACTCGGCGGGAACGACGCGTGTGGCAGGGTGCCCCATCGTCTTCCTCCCCCACAGGGTAAAGAAATGGTTCTTGAGGTAGACCGCGTCGACCATCGAAGGGAAGTAGGCGAGCTGCGTTCACCACACCGCCGACTCGCTCTCCGGCGCCTCCTTCTCCCCGGCGTCCCTGGCCGCTCCCTTGCCCTTGCTGGTTTTGGGTGCCATGACGGCTAGGAGAGAGCGAAGGATCAAGAGAAATGGGGCGCGGCGGCGGTGAGCAGAGGCGAGAGCTTTGAATCTTTCGCCTAAGGAAGAAGAAGGGAATGGCGGTTCCGATATTGGAGAAGGCATAGAGGGTAAATGAGCAATGTGCCTGCGGTTTTTCCTTTTTATGGGGAAGGCGCGGGCCACCTCTTTACCATGATGTGACGCATGCATGCAGCAACCGCCCCACCCACGAACCCCACGTCACGCATTCAATGCGGGTCATGGGGAAGCGCAATGAGCGAGGGAGTTACTGTTGTAAAAACTTCGCCGCGTGCGCACCCGCGCACCGTTCTGGGCCTGGCCCAATAACGCTCCGCGCTTATATGTGGCCCTGGCCCGGGGGCTCCTGTCGGTGTACAAAAGTAGGGGTCCCTTTTTGTACCCCTTTACTTGTGCGCGGGCAGTCGCATCCCCATGCCTGTGTCCACGCTTGGCGGAGAAGAGGAAGCAAAGGCCCAAGACTACCAGAGCAATGCCAAGCCAGAAACACGAAGAGCAGAAGGGCGAGGTGAACTCCCCCGGCAAGGCCCTTGCCGGGGCGGCCTCCACAGCCCCGGCCAGAACCTTGCCGGGGTAACTTGCCCAACGCCAGTGGAGCTGCCACCCTTGAGCCTAAGGGTTCCGACGCCCTCAACCACATTGGAACCAAAGCTCGGGAGGCGCCTCCGTAGTGGCATGCAAGTCTGTGTGAAGACCAAGAACATACAAGACTATATGAGAATCAGAAGACGAAGATCCTCGGCAAGATCCTTGCCGAGGATACCCACAAGACCCCCCCCCCTAGCAAGACCCTTGCCGGGGACGCCCACGACGTCGCGGCAAGACCCTTGTCGGGGCCCCGGCAAGGCCCTTGCCGAAAACATCCGCGGGGCCGCAGTCAGGCCCACACCTTCCAAGACTCCACCGCCGTTCCCACACAGCTGCCAGCCCACCAACTAGGCGAGCACCTACGTGGCGGCGTGCGGCCTCCAGGCCAACTCAGCAAGCACCTGTGCGGTGGCATGAAGATCTTCATGAAGACTCTGCCACCGCACCAACTCAGCAGCCAGCTAGCCAGCGTGGCACTACACGCCTCGTCGATTCGGACGCGCGTCAAAGCCAGGCGAGGTGGCGACAGCTGGGACGAGCTTCCTTGCCATCCCCGATAAAGCAAGAATAGCATGTCGGCAGCGCATTAAATGCGTTTGTCCTACGGTGCCAGGGGATAGAATCAACTACTGTACAACTTTCCACCTCCTGTGTGCCACTGTGGCAGCCCCTTTTGACTATAAAAGGAGGCATGTGGCGTACTGAGAGAGATTCGGAATTTTTGGACCCTACACGCTTTGTAGCTAGTCCAAGAACACCAGATAAACATAAACCAGCAGGAGTAGGGTATTATGCAGAACTTGTGGCCTGAACCTGGACAAGCCCCCTATGTTGATCCCTCAAACCCGCTCTTTCCACAGCCCCGCGCCCGCCAACCGTAATAAAGGGATTCTTCATGATCCCGTAGGTGTCGTTTCCCCCGAAAGTCCTATATATGAATTTTACCTCTCGACCATTTCGAGACTCCTCGTCATGTCCCTGATCTCATCCGGGACTCTGAACAACATTCGGTCACCAAATCACATAACTCATATAATACAAAATCGTCATCGAACATTAAGCGTGCGGACCCTACGGGTTCGAGAACTATGTAGACATGACCGAGACACATCTCTGGTCAATAAACAATACCGGAACCTAGATGCTCATATTGATTCCTACATATTCTACGAAGATCTTTATTGGTCAAACCATAATTACAACATACGTTATTCCCTTTGTCATCGGTATGTTACTTGCCCGAGATTCGATCGTCGGTATCTTCATACCTAGTTCAATCTCGTTACTGGCAAGTCTCTTTACTCGTTTGGTAATGCATCATCCCTCAACTAACTCACTAGTCACATTGCTTGCAAGGCTTATCATGATGTGCATTACCGAGAGGGCCTAGAGTTACCTCTCCGATACTCGGAGTGACAAATCATAATCTCGATCTATGCCAACCCAACAAACACCTTCGGAGATACCTGTAGAGCATCTTTATAATCACCCAATTACGTTGTGATGTTTGATAGCGCACAAGGTATTCCTCCGGTATCCGGGAGTTGCATAATCTCATAGTCAAAGGAATATGTATAAGTCATGAAGAAAACAATAGCAATAAAACTGAATGATCACAATGCTAAGTTAACGGATGGGTCTTGTCCATCACATCATTCTCCTAATGATGTGATCCCGTTTATCGAATGACAACACATGTCTATGGTTAGGAAACTTAACCAACTTTGATTAACGAGCTAGTCTAGTAGAGGCTTACTAGGGACACGGTGTTTTGTCTATGTATCCACACATGTATCAAGTTTCTAGTTAATACAATTATAGCATGAATAATAAACATTTATCATGATATAAGGAAATATAAAATAACATCTTTATTATTGCCTCTAGGGCATATTTCCTTTGCTCTTCCACTTGCACTAGAGTCAATAATCTAGTTCACATCGCCATGTGATTTAACACTAATAGTTCACATCTTTATGTGATTAACACCATAGTTCACATATCCATGTGACCAACACCCAAAGGGTTTACTAGAGTCAATAATCTAGTTCACATCTCTATGTGATTAACACCCAAAGAGCACTAAGGTGTGATCATGTTTTGCTTGTGAGAGAAGTTTAGTCAACGGGTCTGCCACATTCAGATCCGTATGTATTTTGCAAATTTCTATGTCTACAATGATCTGCATGGAGCTACTCTAGCTAATTGCTCCCACTTTCAATATGTATTCAGATCAAGACTCAAAGTCATCCAGATCGGTGTCAAAGCTTGCATTGACGTAACTCTTTACGACAAACTCTTTATCACCTCCATAACCGAGAAACATTTCCTTAGTCCTCTTTAGGTATCTAAGGATAATTTTGACCGATGTCTAGTGATGTACTCCTAGATCACTATTGTACCCCCTTGCCAAACTCATGGCAAGGCACACAACAGGTCTGGTACATAGCATGGCATACTTTGTAGAATCTATGACTGAGGCATAGGGAATGACTTTCATTCTCTCTATCTATTCTGCTGTGGTCGGGTTTTGAGTCTTACTCAACTTCACACCTTGTAACACAGGCAAGAAGCCTTTCTTTGACTGATCCATTTTGAACTGCTTCAAAACTTTATCAAGGTATGTGCTTTATGAAAGTCCAATCAAGCATCTTGATCTATCTTTATAGATCTTGATACCCAATATATAAGCAGCTTCACCGAGGTCTTTCATTGAAAAATTCTTATTCAAGTATCCTTTTTATGCTATCCAGAAATTATATATCATTCCCGATCAACAATATGTCATCCACATATAATATCAGAAATGCTACAAGGCTCCCACTCACTTTCTTATAAATATAGACTTCACCATAAGTCTGTATAAAAAGCCATATGCTTTGATCACCTCATCAAAGTGTATATTCCAACTCTGAGATGCTTGCACCAGTCCATAGATGGATCGCTGGAGTTTGCACACTTTGTTAGCACCTTTAGGATCGAAAAAACCTTCTAGTTGCATCATATACAACTCTTCTTTAAGAAATCCATTAAGGAATGCAGTTTTTGACATCCATTTGCTAGATTTCATAAAATGGGCAATTTCTAACATGATTCAGATAGACTTAAGCACCGCTACGAGTGAGAAAATCTCATCGTAGTCAACACCTTGAATTTGTCGAAAACCTTTTGCGACAAGTCGAGCTTTGTAGATAGTAACACTACCATCAGCGTCCATCTTCCCCTTGATGATCCATTTATTCTCAATGGCTTGCCGATCATCGGGAAAGTCCACCAAAGTCCACACTTTGTTCTCATACATGGATCCTATCTCAGATTTCATGGCCTCAAGCCATTTGTCGGAATCTGGGCTCATCATCCCTTCCAGATAGTTCGTAGGTTTGTCATGGTCTAGTAACATGACTTCTAGAACAGGATTACCGTACCACTCTGGTGTGGAATGTGCTCTGGTTGACCTACGAGGTTCGGTAGTAACTTGATCTGAAGTTTCATGATCATCACCATTAGCTTCCTCTCTAGTTGGTGTAGGCGTCACAAGAACGTATTTCTCTGATGAGTCACTTTCCAATTCGAGAGAAGGTACAATTACCTCATCAAGTTTTACTTTCCTCCCACTCACTTCTTTTGAGAGAAACTCCTTCTCTAGAAAGGATCCATTCTTAGCAACAAAGATCTTACCTTCGGATCTGTGATAGAAGGTGTACCCAATAGTTTCTTTTGGGTATCCTATGAAGACATATTTCTCCGATTTGGGTTCGAGCTTATCGGGCTGAAGCTTTTTCACATAATCATCGCAACCCCAAACTTTAAGAAACGATAGCTTAGGTTTCTTGCCAAACCACAGTTCGTATACTGTCGTCTCAATGGATTTAGATGGTGCCCTATATAACATGAATGCAGGTGTCTCTAATGCATAACCCCAAAACGATAGTAGTAAATCGGTAAGAGACATCATAGATTGCACCATATCCAATAAAGTACGGTTACGATGTTCAGACACGCCATTACGCTGTGGTGCTTCAGGTGGCGTGAGTTGTGAAACTATTCCACACTGTTTTAAATCAAGGCCAAACTCGTAACTCAAATATTCACTTTATTTTCTTATAACGATCATTCTCCACTTCACTTTGAAATTCTTTGAACTTTTCAAATGTTTCAGACTTGTGTTTCATTAAGTAGATTTACCCATATCTGCTCAAATCATCTGTGAAGGTCAAAAAATAATGATACTCGCCGCGAGCCTCAACACTCATTGCACCACATACATCGGTATGTATTATTTCCAATAAGTCGGCAGCTCGCTCCATTATTCCGGAGAATGGAGTCTTAGTCATCTTACCCATGAGGCATGGTTCACAAGCATCAAATGATTCATAATCAAGTGATTCCAAAAGTCCATCCGCATGGAGTTTCTTCGTGCTCTTTACACCAATATGACCTAAACGGCGGTGCCACAAATATGTTGCACTATCATTATCAACATGAATAACCGTATTGAAGTAAACATGATCCAATCATATTCATGCTCAATGCGAACACCAAATAACATTTATTTTAGGTCCAACACCAATCCCGAAGGTAGAGGGAGTGTGCGATGGTGATCTTATCAACCTTGGAATTACTTCCAACACACATCGTCACCTCGCCCTTAACTAGTATCTGTTCATTTTGCAACTCATGTTTCGAGTTACAAATCTTAGCAACTAAACCAGTATCAAATACCCAGGGGATACTATGAACCCTAGTAAAGTACACATCAATAACATGTATATCAAATATACCTTTGTTCACTTTGCCATCCTTCTTATCCGCCAAGTTTTTTTGGGGGACAATTCTGCTTCTAGTGACCATTTCCTTTGCAGTAAAAGCACTCAGTTTCAGGTTTGGGTCTAGCTTTGGGCTTCTTCACGTGAGTGGAAACTTGCTTGCCATTCTTCTTGAAGTTCCCTTTCTTTCCCTTGCCCTTTTTCTTGAAACTAGTGTTCTTGTTTAACCATCAACACTTGATGTTATTTCTTGATTTCTACCTTCGCCGATTTCAGCACCGTGAAGAGCTTTGGAATCGTTTTCGTTATCCCTTGCATATTATAGTTCATCACAAAGTTCTAGTAACTTGGTGATGGTGACTAGAGAACTCTATCAATCACTATCTTATCTGGAGGATTAACTCCCACTTAATTCAAGAAATTGTAGTACCTAGACATTCTGAGCACATGCTCACTATTTGAGCTATTCTCCTCCATCTTGTAGGCAAAGTACTTGCCAGAGGTCTCATACCACTTAACACGGGCATGAGTCTGAAATATTATTTTCAAATCTTGGAACATCTCATATGCTCCATGGCATTCAAAATATTTTTGAAGTCCCGGTTCTAAGCCGTAAAGCATGGTGCACTAAACTATCAAGTACTCACCATACCGAGCTTGGCAAATGTTCATAACGTCTGCCTCAGCTCCTGCAATAAGTCTGTCACCTAGCGGTGCATCAAGGACATAATTCTTCTATGGAGTAATGAGGATAATCCTCAGATCACGGACCCAGTCCGCATCATTGCTACTATCATCTTTCAACTTATTTTTCTCTAGGAACATATCAAAAACATAGGGGAGCTACAACGCGAGCTATTGATCTACAACATAATTTGCAAAAACTATTAGGAATAAGTTCATGGTAAACTAAGTTCAATTAATCATTTTACTTAAGAACTCCTACTTAGATAGACATCCCTCGTGTCATCTAAATGATCACGTGATCCATATCAACTAAACCATGTTCGATCATCACATGAGATGGAGTAGTAATGAATGTGAACATCTCTATGTTGATCATATCTACTATATGATTCACGTTCGACCTTTCGGTCTCCAGTGTTCCGAGGCCATGTCTGTACATGCTAGGCTCGTCAAGTTTAACCCGAGTATTTCGCACGTGCAAAACTGTCTTGCACCCGTTGTATGTGAACGTAGAGCTTATCACACCTGATCATCACGTGGTGTCTCAGCACGACGAACTGTCACAACGGTGCATACTCAGGGAGAACACTTATACCTTGAAATTTTAGTGAGGGATCATCTTATAATGCTACCGTCGTACTAAGCAAAATAAGATGCATAAAAGATAATCATCACATGCAATCACAATATGTGACATGATATGGCCATCATCATCTTGTGCCTTTGATCACCATCTCCAAAGCACCGTCATGATCTACATCGTCACCGGCTTGACACCTTGATCTCCATCATAGCATCGTTTTCGTCTCGCCAACTATTGCTTCTACAACTATCGCTAACGCATAGTGATAAAGTAAAGCAATTACATGGCGATTGCATTTCATACAATAAAGCAACAACCATAAGGCTCCTGCCAGTTGCCGATAACTTTTACAAAACATGATCATCTCATACAACAATGTATATCACATCATGTCTTGAGCATATCACATCACAACATGCCTTGCAAAAACAAGTTAGATGTCCTCTACTTTGTTGTTGCAAGTTTTACGTGGCTGCTACGGGCTTCTAGTAAGAACTGTTCTTACCTACGCATCAAAACCACAACGATGTTTCGTCAAGTTTGTTGTTTTAACCTTCAACAAGGACCGGCCGTAGTCAAATTCGATTCAACTAAAGTTGGAGAAACAGACACCCGCCAGCCAGCTTTATGCAAAACAAGTTTCATGTCTGTCGGTGGAACCGGTTTCATGAACGTGGTCATGTAAGGTTGGCCCGGGCCGCTTCATCCAATAATATTGTAAGTGCGTCTAGTGCCCCTTAGTAATTTTGGTGTATTGAAGACTTATATGTTAAGTGACTAATGTGTTTGTGAGTGTACACAGGTCTATAAGTCTATGAGGAGTTTGATATTTATGATGAAAGTCGACCCCTAAAAATGAATGTCTTCAGCTGAAGACTTTGGTTTTCTTGAAGACTTTGAAAGTGAAGAAATTGGTGTGACCCTGAAGACTTGATATTCATGTGAGGATTATGAAGCGTGAAGACTTTTGTTTTCGTAGTTTCATTTTCTCTTTCTTGAGTCATAGGAAACATCGTACTGTTAAAGGGGGTCGATGTAAAACTAAGGAAAAGTTTCCAAGTGATGCTCATCTCAAAATTCTACACCTACCAATCCTTTCGAGTGAAGCCATTGGAAATCTCATACAGTTCAGTCAATTTCTTCAGTGGCAGAGATGAAGATCTTCTGGTCTCTGAGGAATTTGTTCTGACTGAGGACTTAGGAATTCGCCATTGCAGATTTCCTACAAGTGAGGAACATGATAGCCCTGAGGAATTTGATAGTCAAATTTCCGACAGTTGTTGTGCTATGCGCCAGCTGTCCCAAAATATCTACCCACCTAATGGTCATATCATTAAAGGGCATTTATGTCTTATCATGTCGGGCTGCTCCCTAGGCTATAAATAGCCGCCCCCTACAACCACTAGCTGGTGGGCTGCTCCTCGAGAAACTGACACTTGTCATTGAGAGCATCCCATCCTCCGGGGACTTTGAGCAAAAATCATCAAGTGAGGAAAACCCAAACCCAAACACCTACAAACCCAAAGTGATTGAGCATCACTAAAGAGATTGTTCTTGTGTGGAACCGACACTTGTTACCTTTGAGGACTATGCATCCTCCTGACGGTTAGGGGTCATGGTCTAGAGCATCCAAGAGGAAATTGTGGATCACCAAGTGACCGAGTCTGTGAAGGTTTGGAAGTCACCTGAAGATTTACCACGAGTGATTGGGCGAGGTCTGTGTGACCTTAGCTCAAGGAGAATACAGTGTGGACTGTGTTTCCGGGACTGTGTGTCCTCAGGTTTAAATACCTAGCCGCTCCAGCCAAGCGTACGACTGTCACATCAGTTGGAACTGGTCTACCAAATCACTGTCTTTGCCAAGCTACTGGTTCTATTTCCTTAACCCTTTCATTTCCTCATTTCTGTGTAGAAGTACTTGATCGTTACTGTTTGAAGACTTTGACTGAAGACTTTCTCAATTTCCTCAATCCTAATTCTTCAGTCACTTTGTCTTCAGCCTGCTTATCTTGTGTTTACGCTACTTGTACTTTGTGCTTGTTTTCATTTCATCATGATGACTATGCTACTTGATCGTTACTGTTATGCTTGCATCTGAGTATCTATTCCACTGCTAAGTAGTTCGTTGCTTAGGAATTTCCTCACCCTGAAATTCCTGAGCGACGAATTTGTAAAAATTTCCTATTCACCCCCCTCTAGTCGATATAACGCACTTTCAATTGGTATCAGAGCGAGGTACTCCCTTGTTCTGTGTGATTTTGGTTTAGCCACCTAGAGTTTTAGTTATGTCGACTGCAGGCATGATCAAGGTCTCTGCTGGCTGTCCTACCTTCAATGGGATGGACTACCCCTACTGGAAGAATAAGATGCAAATGCATCTTGAGGCAATTGCCAATGATCTCTGGTACGTTGTGGAAAATGGCGTTCTCTCTGTCACTCCTATCATCAACATTGCTGATGTGAAGAGATTCAAGCAACTCGACTCTCAAGCAAAGAATATCATTTGTGGTCATCTGAGCAAAGGGCAGTATGGCAGAGTGAGTGTTTTGGAGACAGCTAAGCTTATATGGGATAGGCTGTCCAAGGTCAATGAAGGAGTCTCAACATAGTGTGACTCTCGAGTTGACGTTCTTCGCAATCTCTTCAACCGCTTCAATAGACTCGATAATGAAAATGTTCAGCAAACCTTCGATCGCCTCACTGACATCTCAAATGAGCTTCAAGAACTTGGTGCCAGTCACATCACCGACCATGAGGTGGTGAAGAAACTGCTGAGATCGCTTGATTCCTCATTTGACACCCTTGCCCTGATGATACAAGAACGTGGAGACTACAAGTCACTTGATCCCGCTGATATCCTTGAGAGGATAAACACTCATGAGTTCCAACTTGTTGAGAAGCCAGATCTCTATGGGCCAAGCTATGGCAGATCATGCGCACTGAAGGCCAAGGCAGTCTCTGAATCTAAAGGTGAGGATTCTGGTAGCAGTCTTGGTGATCCTGATGAACTAAGTTAGGATCTAGCAATGCTCATGAGCAAATTTCAGAAGTTCTCAAGGCATGGTCATTTTGGTAAAACCTCAAGAAGTGATGACATGAGATCGGATTCCTCATCCCGTGACTACAAGAAAAGAACTTGCCACAAATGCAAGAAACATGGTCACTACATTACTGATTGTCCTCAATGGGAAAAGGAATCAAAGAAGAAGAAATACAAGGATTACAGTTCTGATGACTGAAAGAAGAAGAAGAAATCTTCAAAGTCCTCATCGTCAAAATCCTCAAAGTCTTCATCTCACAAGAAGAGAAGCTCCAAAAAGGCTCGGGCATTCATTGGCAAGTAAATGGACTCTGAAGCTGAATCTGAGGAAAATGAGGAAGATGAGGCATCTGAGGAGTCAGACTCTGGTGTGGCGAGCCTAGCTCTCGCTACTGCGTTCATCATCAAGTCCATCTTCAACTCTGAGGAAAATGAGTTCCCCAACACTGCTGACGACGGTGATGATGACTACGCTCCCACCTATTGCTTCATGGCAAAAGGTTCTAAGGTACTCAAATACCCCTCCTCTGAATCAAGTGAGGATGAATCTGATGAAAACCTCAAGCCTAGCTATTCTAAACTTGCTAAGATTGCTGTGAAACAATAAAAGGCTTTTGAAAAGGTTCAAAATATGCTAGACAAAAGTGATGGCCTGTTGGGTGAAGAAATTGATCGAACTCAAACTCTGACTGATAATCTTCAGAGACTTCAGTCTAAGTTTGACAACCTTCAGAGTCATCATAACACTCTCTTATCTGATCATGAGAAACTTTCTTATGAATTTCTTCAAAGAAAGCAGGATCTTGAGTAGCTAAGGATGAGTTATGAAGATCTTCAAAAGGAACGTGATTCATTGCTTTCTCAACAGATCAGTTCCGCTCAGGTTGAATTATTCCACCATGTTTGAAATGCATTGAACGAGAATCTGCTAATTCTTCACCTGAAAGTTCAAATGTTTCTATTGCTTCAAATTCTTCAACTGTCTCTGCTATCACAAATTCCTCATCTGAGGATACCACTAGTATCACTGACAATGCAGGGCTGAAGGAATTATATGTGACAGGCATGTACAAAAGCCTCAAAGGGCATCAGGCTCTTTGTGATGTGCTTAAAAAGCAGATCCTCAACAGGAACCCTAGGAAAGAGGGTATTGCCTTTGAGAGCAAACTCAATGCTTATGGGACCTACTAGAAACATGAGCGGTATCCCAAAACCTCACGGGTTGCTGCAAAGGGACCTCCCATAGATCCATCCACTTTATTTGGCTTTACTTGTGAATCTTCATACTCTTCTGATGAGTCATTTGACTCCAACTATAAACTGTACAAAAATCAGAATGGTGAAGTATTTGCTAGATATGTTGGCACTAACTGCAGGAACGGTCCCCCTATGAAGAAAATCTGGGTTCCCAAAATGTGCCTAGAAAGTCTTCAGGTGAATGTCATCATGACACCACCTGTTAAGAATAGGAACATCAGATCAAATTCTTCATATGGATCTAGGTCCTCACATGGACCAAATTCCTCACATGGATCAAATTTCTCATATGGATCCAAATCCTCATATAAACATCATCGTGCTAACACTTCTATTTCGCAGGGAAAGCCTAAGGGCTATGAATATGTACATTATTCTTCAAATCATTATGTTCGTAAGTCCTCAAAGAATTTCTCTGCTTATTCATATGCTTACTCTAACCCATATCCTGTGAAATGAAGTGGACTGGCATCTATGCCACCTTTCTCTTATGGAGATCACAGAATGATGAACTCTTTGCCACCCCTCCAGATGTGGGTGGTGAAGAAAAACAACTAATTTCTTATGCAGGGTCAGGTCTCCAGATGAACTTGAACGTCTGATGAATTTGCTGGAGACCTGAATATGCTTGAAAGGACGCAAGCTAATCATGAAGAAATGAATATTCATTTCTCACGTCCTCACATTACTATATCCATTGTACTACTTGATGAAATTCAAATCTGATGAATTTGATGTCATTTTCTTCACTGATGAAGTATATGAGTTCATAAGATGCACTAATTCATCTATAGGATGATCAACCCAAAGCCACCGAGTAGGTCCTTGACAGTGGATGTACAAATCACATGACCGGTGACAAGAACTTATTGATGGACACTTCTTTATCTCCATTGCATCTGAAGCATATCACCTATGCTGACAAAGGAAAAGGCAAGGTATTGGGTCTAGGTAGGGTTGCGATCTCAAAGGTTCGACACATGGACAAAGTCATGCTTGTCGAGCCCTTAGGGTTCAACCTCATGTGTGTCTCAATGCTTTGTGATCTTGATATGGTTGTTGTCTTTGGCAAGTATCGTTGTGTTGTGATCATGGAAGCTCACAATTCCAAAGTATTCGAAGGCTTTAGGAGAGGAGACTTGTATATTGTTGATTTCTCTACAGGACCACAACTTACCATGTGTCTACTGGCAAAAGCTTCAGAAGGCTGGTTATGGCATCGATGACTAGGTCATGCTAGCATGAGGAACTTGCACACGCTCATGAAGAAGAAGCATGTCATTGGCATCAAGGGTGTCAAAATCCTCAAGGATCACCTGTGTGGAGTTTGTGAAGCTGGAAAGATGACCAAGGCCAACCATCCCTCAAAGACTATCATGACTACCACTCGTCCATTTGAATTGCCTCACATGGATCTCTTCGGCCCTACTCATTATGCCACATTCACTAATGTTGCATATTTATATGGCTTTGTTATTGTTGATGACTATTCTCGTTACACATGGGTGCATATAATCACTTACAAAACTGAAGTGCAGGAAGTCTTCAAACGATTTTCCTCGAGGGCTTCAACAAACTTCGGTGTGAAGATCAAGCACATTAAAAGTGACAATGGGACCGAGTTCAAGAATACTGGTCTTGATGACTATCTTGATGAACTTGGTATTACTCACGAATTATCTGCTCCCTATACTCCTCAGCAAAATGGCATCGTGGAGCGCAAGAACAGGACTCTTATTGAGATGCCTCGCACTATGCTTGATGAATACAAGACACATCCTCACTTCTGGCCTGATACTACATTCCACATCATCAACAGGGTATATCTTCACAAATTATTCAAAAATACCTCATATGAACTCCTCACTGACAAGAAACCCAATGTGAGTTATGTCAAAGTCTTCGGTGCTAAATGTTGGATTAGAGATCCTCATCACAATTCTAAAATTGCACCGAAAGCACATGAAGGTTTTATGCTCGGTTACGGAAAGGACTCGCACACCTACAGAGTCTTCAACACCTATCACCACAAGGTTGTTGAAACTATAGATGTGTGGTTCGATGAAACTAATGGCTCGCAAAGAGAGCACCTACCTCATGTGCTCGATGAAATGTCACCTAAGGAATCCATTATGTTCAAGGCTACTGAGGATGTCATTCCTACCGATGAATCTGCTAAAGAAGTCATTCTAGAACATGAAGAACATCATGCTGGTGCATTTGAGGAAAATGGCTCTGAAGAAAATGCTGAGCCCACTCAACGTCGTCAAGCCACTCATCCTCACGTTGCAAATGAAGTGCAGATTGAGAGAATCATTGACGACATCAAAGCACCGGGTCCTCTCACATGCTCAAAGGCTTCACATTTGTTCAACTTTTGTGGGCACTTTGCTTTTGTCTCTATCACAGAGCCCACCAAAGTAGATGAGGCATTTCTGGAGCCTGAGTGGATTCAAGCGATGCAAGAGGAACTACACCAATTCGAGCTCAACAATGTCTGGGAACTTGTCAAGCGACCAGACCCACGCAAGCACAATATGATCAGCACCAAATGGATCTACCACAACAAGCAAGATAAAAATGTCCTTGTGGTGAGGAATAAGGCACGGCTTGTGGCTCATGGCTACACACAAGTTAAAGGAATTGATTTCGATGAAACTTTTGCACCTGTTGCTAGACTTGAGGCTATTCGCATATTGCTTTCTTATGCTAACCATCATAATATCATCTTATATCAAATGGATGTCAAAATTGTATTCCTCAATGGTAAGCTTGAGGAACAAGTATATGTTGCTCAACCCCCAGGTTTTGAAGATCCAAAGCATCCTGACCAAGTCTTCAGACTCAATAAGGCTAGTTATGGCCTCAAGCAGGCCCCTCAGGCGTGGTATGATACTTTGAAGGAATTCCTCATGAAGAAAGGCTTCAAACCCGGTTCACTTGACCCAACTCTTTTCACCAAAGCCTATGATGATGAATTATTCATGTGCCGAATATATGTTGATGATATTATCTTTGGATGTACTAACCAACGTTATAGTGACGAATTCGCCTATAAGATGAGTGAGGAATATCAAATGTCTATGATGGTAGAATTGAAATTCTTCTTAGGTCTTCAATTTCGTCAATAGTGCAATGGCATCTTCATATCTCAAGAGAAATACCTCAAGGATGTTTTGACAAAATTCAACATGCAAGATTGCAAAGGCGTCAAAATCCCTATGCCCGCAAATGGCCATCTATGCACTGATGAAAATGGTATTGACTTCGATCAAAAGGTATACCGCTCCATGATTGGCTCTTAATTGTATCTGTGTGCATCTAGGCTAGATATTATGCTTAGTGTTTGCATGTGTGCCCGTTTTTAAGCTACACCAAAGGAATCACACCATAAGGTTGTGAAGCATATTTTTTGATATGTAGCTCACACTGCAACACTTGGATTATGGTATCCTAAGGGCTCGGCTTTTGATCTCATTGGATATTCTGACTTTGACTATGTAGGTGATCATGTGGACTGCAAGTCAACATCCGGCACATGCCATTTCCTCGGATGATACTTGGTATGTTTGTCCTCGAAGAAGCAGAACTTCGTCTCACTCTCTACTGCTAAAGCTGAGTACATTGTTGCTGGTTCGTGCTGTGCAAAATTGCTATGGATGAAGCAAACCCTCAAGGACTACGGCATCAATGTGAAGAATGTGCCACTCTTCTATGACAATGAGAGTGCCATCAAGATTGCTCATAACCTAGTTCACCACTCGAGGACGAAGCACATCCAGATTTGTCATCATTTTCTTCGAGATCATGCGTTGAAGGGCGACATCTCTATTGAGCACGTGAAGACTGGAGAACAGCTAGCCGATATCTTCACAAAGCCCTTGGATGAGAAGATATTTAGCAAGTTGCGGTGTGAGCTAAATATCTGAGAATATTCGAATGTTCTTTGAAAAGGACACACATCCTAACACATACGCAAATTGATGGCTTAGATGTGCAACACACGAAGTAACATTTTTCTTCAATCAATGAAGACTAGCCTTCTAAGTGTGAAGAAATTAACGAAGAATTTGATTCTCAGAGCCCTACGACAATTGTACGCGGTGTCTGAAATCATCATTCTTATACGGTGTCAGGACCCCGACTCAGTACCACATCGATCTAGCATGTAACACATCATATCACTTTGCGGCCTCACGCACGGTATCCCCACGGGTGTCGCCTTACCTTTCCCCGGGACCGTTTGCGCCTTTTGGCACACGTATATGACAGTGTCGCTAGCATCCATATGATAAGGAGCCCGGGCTGACATGGCTAGTCGTAAACCCAAAGTGGCACAGACTTACAGGGACAGGCATCCATGACCCAGCATCGAACGTGTCGGTCAACAGCGAGTGAATCCAGGCTGTAGCACTGGGCTAGCAGGACTCCGGTGAACTGGGCTGTAGCGGGCTAACAGGACTCCGGTATTCATCGCGTGACATTTCCCCGAAGGGACAGACACAGGAACGAAGAAGGACACATGCCGGCCAGCCTAAGTGCTCCGGAGCAGTAGCAAGCTACCATGGCTCGGTGGAAACACTAGGAGACATTTCCCGGTAAGAGAGGCTACCAAGGATAAACAACTAGGTTGTCAGATCCCACACATACCAAGCATTTCAATAACATACACACAATATGCTCGATATGTGCAAAAACAACATGGCATCACAACATGACTCTACAACTCAAGTATTTTAATCAATAGGCTCCGAGGAGCGAGATAATACAAACATGGGTCTCATGACCCAACAATCAGAGCATACAAGTCAAAGCACAAGCGGAAGCTATCATGTCTGAGTACAGACATCTATAAATGAAAAAGGCTGAGAAGCCTGACTATCTACCAAATCCTGCCGAGGGCACAAGATCGTAGCTGAGGTAACAAGCTAAACGTCGAAGTCCAAGCAGAACTACTAGTGAGATTGAAGTCTCTCTGCAAAAACATAAAATAGGCAAACGTGAGTACAAATGTACCCAGCAAGACTTACATCAGAATTAACTACATATGCATCATTATCAACAAAGGGGATGGTGGGGTTTAACTGCAGCAAGCCAGCTTTGACTCGGTGGCTAACCTGAACTACGACTGCAAGTAACTCTTTGAGGTGGCGCACACGAGTCCACATATTCACCATATCAATACACCACTATGGATCCGCTCCCGTCTCCCTACGAGAACGCCATCCATAGCACTCACGCTTATCTTGCGTATTTTAGAGTATCCACTTTCACTTGTCTATGAACTGATATAAGCAACCCAGAAGTCCTTTTCCGCGGACATGGCTATTCGAATAGATCATATTAACCCTGCAGGGGTGTACTTCTTCACACACGCTCTCACCACTTACCGCCATTTACACGACATGTACTCGGCAACCTTCAAGCGGAAGCCCAACGTGGGTGTCAGCCACGGCCTGCCTAAACACTCAAGTCTCTAGTCCAGGTTTATCGCCTATTCGGGTTCCATCCATGAGGAGATCCGGCCGGAGTTTCGCTCACAGCCCCAAACGATGTGAACAGGGTTCCGTGACACCAAACGGGCGCCCGGTTTACCCGGCCACGTGCCTACCGCATCACAGCCCACCCCTACGGTCAGCGCTGCGCACGGCCTCCAGCATACTACAAACAACAGAAACTACTTGCAACTCCTGGACAGAGGACAAGGGTGATTAAGAAGCCGAGAGGGTCCATTGGTTTCGGGCCCAATGCGTGGTAGTAACTGAATCATGGATCACAAACACAGAACTCAGTTCCTGAGGACGGCTGCAATGAGACAACCCACCATGTACTCCTACATGGCCTCTCACCGCTACCTTTACCAAATCGTGTTCACACACTTAGCTCACACGCAGTAGGACATGTTCACACACCTCTGATTCATCCCCGATGAATCAAACCTGACTCAACTCTAAGCAGTAGCAGGCAAGACAAACAAGCATGAATGAGTAGGCACAACAGGGCTCAAACAACTCCTACTCATGCTAGTGGGTTTCATCTATTTACTGTGGCAATGACAGGTCATGCAGAGGATAAAGGGGTTCAGCTACCGCAGCAAGTACAGATGAATCGGTGTTGTCCTAATGCATTTAAAGAGAGCAGGAGCGAGAGAGTAGGATTGTATCGGAATGAACAAGGGGGTTTTGCTTACCTGGCACTTCTGAAGATAGCATTGAGTCTTCATCAGTGTCAACGATCACATCATCGGTATCACGTCTATCGAGAGGGGACAAATACCGGCAACATAGAAGGGAACACAATCAATGCAATGCACAATATGATGCATGATCATGACATGGCAAAATGAATGTGTTTTGGGCTAATGCAACTAGCAACAGATTAAATGAAGTTGGTTTGAATACAAGATTCAAATTCAAACTCCATATGTGATTATTCAAATGCCATTTAATTGATTTGTGCTAAACAGCAGCTATAAGTTGTTCTAACATGCATGAAAGTGGTACAGATGGATTCCTTGAATTTTTTTGATAATTTTTCATATATAATTTATTTAATTTGGAGTTACGGTTAATTTTCTATGAATTTTAGAAGTTTATACAATTTTCTGGAATTATAAATCATTTAAGAATTATTTAAATTCCAGAAACATTTACTACGTCAGCAGTGCGTCACCGTGACGTTAGCAGGTCAGCAGACGCTGCTGCTGGTCAAACCTGACGTGTGGGGGCCACACGTCAGTGACACAGGGCTGTTTCACTCACTGACAGGTGGGACCGGTCAACGGCCACATCAGCTAGGTCAACTCCGACGCGTGGGGCCACTGTGGTTAACTTAAACTAAACAGGGGTTAACCGTGGTTAGTTAAGGGCGTGGGGCCCATATGTCAGTGAGAGATAGGGCTGTTAGCAGGGTCATTAGTGACTAAGTAAGTGCGCCACGTCGGCGTCACCGGAGTTCAGCCGGCGGCGACCAAACCCGGGGCGGCAACACGCCGGAGTTGCTCGGGTTTCGCGTACAGACAGCGGTTTGAGCCGCGGTTGATCTCTACGGGTAGCTGGTGTTGCAGCGCGTCAGCTGGTGGCAGTAGCCGGGCCGGGGGTGGCCGGAGTAGACGGCCACGAGCTCAAAGGCGGTGGCCGGAGTTCGGTTGTGCACGGGATTGCGTTAGGGTGCACGGGGAGGACGGTGGTGGGGTGATATGTGCTACTGGGAGCGTGCTGAGCACGATGGAGTGCTCGGACACGAGCTCCAGCGGCTAGCGCGGCGGCGGCGACATCGCCGGCGGTGGTAAGCTCGCGGCTCCGGCGGATTTGATAGCTACGCGGTGCAAACGAGGCAGGGGAGAGAGGGGAAAGATTCCGGTGCTCACGGTGAACTCGCAGAGCAGACTAGTGGGCTCGGGGATGGCTTGGTGACGACGAATCAACGACGGCGATCTCGGGCGGCCGGAGATGGGGAAGACGGCGTGGGCGGCGATGCAGGGCTCCCGACGTTGCGTAGCTCCATGGAGAGGTCAGGGGCGTCGAGGCGGAGCCTTTGGTCACTCTGGTGGGGTGGAACGATGGTGGTGGCTACGACTGCGACGAGCGGCGGCGACGGCGGTCCTCGGTCGCGCGAGTGAGAGAGCCAGAGAAGAGAGAATAAGGAATAGGGGAGAGTGAGAGCGGTCCAGGGGGTGCGTGGCATCCTCAGGGCGACGGGGAAACAGGCAGAGAGGCAGGAGGTGGCCTGGGCGTGTGCCCGCGCGCTCCGGCCACGCGCCTGCGCCTACTAGCGCGAGGAGGAAGGCGACAGGGGGGGGAAGTGGTGGGCTGGGCCGGCCAGATGGAGTTGGGCCAGGTAAGTGGCCCAGGTGGCCTTCTCTCCCTTTCTATTTATTTCTGTTCTGTTTTTCTTTTATTTAATTCCTTTGCCACTGTTTTGAATTAAAATAATAATTCAAACAATGCCAAACCTCCTCTGAATATTTTATTTTGCTAGATGGACTTTTCCAAAAGCTCATAAAATAATTCAGGGATATTTGAAATTATATTCTAATTATATGAATATAATTCAAATTCAAATAGCTAATGAATTAAATCCAAAGTCCCAAAAATAATTCCTTAAAAATGTTCAAAATTTTGGTTGGGACCAGAACCCTTACCAAAAATTATCAAACATTTAAGAAGAGCACTTTGGATCAATGAATGAGATTTCTAGGGTTTTTGCCCCTCTTTTATTTAAGTTTTTGAGGCTTCCAAAATTCCTCAGTTCAGGTTTCAATAATTTAAACATGATGCACACATGAAGCTAGCCTAGAGCACTACCAGCAGCTAGGGATGTGACAACTCACCCCCACTAAACAAGAATCTCGTCTCGAGATTCAAGCGTAGGGTAAGGTGAAGGGTAACGCAGACTAGTATAATCTTCACGATCCAGGGTGCACTTCAAATGAACGTTGATTTGAACACCATTATTGTCTTGAAGTCCTGCTCTGAGAAATCCTGTTAACATGACATGGAGGGAAGAAGGAGACTCTAGAAGGGTCGATCTTCTCGAAGATCGAACAACTCACGGAATGAGACATAGGACCATCTCTCGGGTTGAGACACGAGATACACATCCATAGGAATGGAGTGAAGCAGATGACGAAGGTTCACTAGGTGGACAACAGTTCCACACTTAAGAAGGTGGTAAACGATTGTCAACGTAGCAAGGAGTTGAGTTGCCATGATACCACAGCGAGGCACCTTAGGGATGGTGACTCGTAGAAATATCTCCTTAAGTGGCAAAAAGAATTACCTTTGATTCAAGGATCATTGAAACTCTTTAAACCAGCCTAAGACAATTCTCGAGCGATCGTTTAGAGGGGGTCGGTAGAATGGCATACTCGGACTTGGATGATGTGGATTACCTTGTTGAAGACAACGTAATGGATGAATTTGCTTATCACCGGAAATGGAAGAGACCCATGGTAGAATGGCACATTGGCGGTGCAAGCTGGGAACAAAATGCAAATGCTGGGAATGATTCTGGTAACTGGGGAAGAACCCAACAACAGAGAGTGAATTCACTGTTTGAAAAGATCATAGCATTGCCGAGGAAACTGAGAGCAAACCCAGTTAGTGCCGATGATAACACCTAGCGCTTGTGCGTGCTCTCAAGAACTTGAGCATTTCCATATTCATCAAGGTTTTACCAATATCCGTGTCAAGGATCCTGGCAACACAACATACCACCATGATGAACAACGATGGACGATGCAGATGCATAGGAAGATAACATCAACTCAGAGTTCACCCTAGCGAGGCCAAGGAAACAAAATCTGGATGATCGACCGAGAGACATTTAGCACTCCGCTTCTAATGTTCTCCTTGACGTGCTAGTGTAACCCATTCATAGATATGGTTTGATAACTAGAACATCAAGTAAAGGTCGGACTTCGGGAGCAATAGAATCCATAAGGAACAGTTACGGAGGTAAATCCTACGAAATCCTTATGGGGAGGTGGCCAACTTCTTCAATCAAGATTCTACAATAATAGGTCTTTCGACTGGGTGGTGCTGGCCACGACATCCACTTTACCAGTTATCGCGCGACCAATATATAGTTCTTGGGAAATGTTCCAACCATCACATCTGCTTGAGATTCAGATCTGGTTGGTGTCAGGATATTCCAGACTCATTGAGTCTAGGAAGAAAAACGAAAGTTTGCAACACAAATCGACGAGATGACGTTGCGAGATTCTCGAGAAATGAACTACGATAGTAAGCTCCAAAACATGAGCTGGTTCTGCTACAAACATGTGAACACGTTGTCCAAGACAAGCATGATCACATGGTAGTCTTACAGTAAAACACTACCGAGTTCTGGTTGGGAACCATCAGCGAGGATATCGAAGTTCTTTCATAAGTCCGGATTAGCTCTTATGAAGATACTCCTTCTCCTTGAACAAATCAGTCAGTGGCTTGGTGTGCTAGGATATACATATGGAATGAAGATGATCAGTCTAACAGACCATAGAATTCTTCGCACGTGCATGACCGACTTGGGATGATTCCAAAGGAGCAAAAACAAACTTTCTCAAATTCACGACGGCAGCTTACATCAAAATGCACGTGAATCAAAGGAAGTCACTCCTTTCATCAAACAAGTACTTCATGAGCTAGCATGAAGAAAATGCTTTCAAAAGTTTCCAACACTAACTTAATGTTCAACAACATCATGGAGGAGATAAGGATGTTGTCAATGGGCACAACAACAATTCATCTGGGTTTCCTTTTAAAAGGAATTCCATAGTTAAGTGAACAAGTGATAGCATTGGTTAGACCCAAAAGATATAATGGTGTATGCTCGAGGGATCAACCACGAGTAAGACAACATTACGAATATTGTTGGTTCTGGTCTGATTGGATGATAGCCCATACTCAATCAAAGGTTTGGGTAAGATAATAGATCCAACAATTGTTCACAAGGACCAATTGATGAAGATATCATCTTTCTTCAACACACACACACACAAAAAGATATCCCTTAACATGAACTAAGTCGGACAAGCTTTTATCTTCCAACTCTCCAAGTTGTTGTTTAGCTTATCCAACTAGCTCAGGGTATCCAACACGGATTCTTGGAGAAGGGGTGGTTTACAGGAATAAACCAACTTGATCACGAACTCAACATAGCGGTCAGGTGACAACCTGGTAATACTTCTGAGAAGATATTCAGAAAATCACGAACCACCGGTATGTTACTAAGCTCGAGAACAATCTTGCTTTTCAGGGCAATATGATATGATCAAATGAGCGAGGACTTGACAAAATCCTACTCATCAATCAAAGAGTGCACCAGGAAATAAGGACTAGGTAGCACGATCAATCTTAGAATGGCGATTCAATAACCAACATACTAAGAATAAGATTATTGTCCATTAACTACCAAGCAATGGGGTTGCTAGGAGTATTGAGTTCACACATCATGATTCACTTGTCGGCACTCCGGCTGCAACAACGCGGAACCGAGGAACGAAAAAGGGATGGCGAGAAGTATCACTACGTCAAAATTCATGAGAGTTGGTGCAGTTCTCATGACAGTTCTGACATAAAGGGGGTAATACTCCAAGGTAGAACAAAACCAAAAGCTGGATTGGCATTTGATCTGTGGAATACAACTACTTTGACCCAATCCTGGATATGGATGAGGTACTGGAGTTTGTTTATCCTAGTCATTCTGCGATAGAATGGCTTGACGGACCACAAGAGTAATAGACATCGATAAACGAACGCACGCATACTCTTGACTATCAATTGATAGACGAGGATCAGAATGCAACTAAAGAGAACAACTCAAAGGAACATACGATTTTCTGAGTTGTGGATGCATGGACTAGCATGTCGAACGAATTCAGCATATTTCTTCCGGATAACCCATGCAGAAAGGTAGAACTGGCAGAGTCACGATTTATGAATGGAGAACTCCTCAAGAGTACTCTAATTGTGATCTTTGATCCAATAAACATCTGCCATAAGCGGTCCATAGTATTTGGAAGAAGGAAATACCACGGACCTCGAGGACTATCGCAAAGTTACTAATATCCTGAAGGAACTAGCAAACACTATCAGCATGAGGTAAGTAGAGTAAATCTCGGGTTCAAAACCCAGAAATAGAATACCTACTACTAAGTAGCATCACGGGATGCTTCCGAGAATAAAAGCCAGAATCATCACACTGGGAACACAGATCATGGCTAGACCACTAGATGATCCCCTAAGCACTTAGGGTCATAATAATAATTCCAACATATATGTCGAGGCAATAATTACCTCAACACACCGATTAGTGTGGTTAATCTGGCCCATGGGAAACATTGAAACGGGAAGAAAGGATTTGCAAATGCATCAGACTACTTAGAAACCTGGGATGACTCGGACAGCATAATGGCTGTAAATGCTCAGAAAAGATTTGAGACATTCACAAAAATGGTGGCATAACCACTCAGAAGCACAATATCAAGGTTTCGAGATCAACAATAATCATACAAAAGTAGTAGGAACTGAAACGAGGCTTAAGTCCAACAATCTATAAGTCTACGGATTAGTAACACGTGATCCTGATGGAAAGAAGAGATAGCCTAGCTCTTAATCCCCGTAGAAGAGAAGATGATGACTCAGATCAGAAGGCCATGAGGTATAAGGAGTAAAAAGAGCCTTACGTTCTATCCCACAATCAATTCCCTTATATAACTAAAGAATTTCTAGACTCAACTTCGACCAGTTTGGCTTGGTAATCCTACAGGCAGTCAAGCTCTGATACCAACACTGTCAGGACCCCGACTCAGTACCACATCGATCTAGCATGTAACACATCATATCACTTTGCGGCCTCACGCACGGTATCCCCACGGGTGTCGCCTTACCTTTCCCCGGGACCGTTTGCGCCTTTTGGCACACGTATATGACAGTGTCGCTAGCATCCATATGATAAGGAGCCCGGGCTGACATGGCTAGTCGTAAACCCAAAGTGGCACAGACTTACAGGGACAGGCATCCATGACCCAGCATCGAACGTGTCGGTCAACAGCGAGTGAATCCAGGCTGTAGCACTGGGCTAGCAGGACTCCGGTGAACCGGGCTGTAGCGGGCTAACAGGACTCCGGTATTCATCGCGTGACATTTCCCCGAAGGGACAGACACAGGAACGAAGAAGGACACATGCCGGCCAGCCTAAGTGCTCCGGAGCAGTAGCAAGCTACCATGGCTCGGTGGAAACACTAGGAGACATTTCCCGGTAAGAGAGGCTACCAAGGATAAACAAATAGGTTGTCAGATCCCACACATACCAAGCATTTCAATAACATACACACAATATGCTCGATATGTGCAAAAACAACATGGCATCACAACATGACTCTACAACTCAAGTATTTTAATCAATAGGCTCCGAGGAGCGAGATATTACAAACATGGGTCTCATGACCCAACAATCAGAGCATACAAGTCAAAGCACAAGCGGAAGCTATCATGTCTGAGTACAGACATCTATAAATGAAAAAGGCTGAGAAGCCTGACTATCTACCAAATCCTGCCGAGGGCACAAGATCGTAGCTGAGGTAACAAGCTAAACGTCGAAGTCCAAGCGGAACTACTAGTGAGACTGAAGTCTCTCTGCAAAAACATAAAATAGGCAAACGTGAGTACAAATGTACCCAGCAAGACTTACATCAGAATTAACTACATATGCATCATTATCAACAAAGGGGATGGTGGGGTTTAACTGCAGCAAGCCAGCTTTGACTCGGTGGCTAACCTGAACTACGACTGCAAGTAACTCTTTGAGGTGGCGCACACGAGTCCACATATTCACCATATCAATACACCACTATGGATCCGCTCCCGTCTCCCTACGAGAACGCCATCCATAGCACTCACGCTTATCTTGCGTATTTTAGAGTATCCACTTTCACTTGTCTATGAACTGATATAAGCAACCCAGAAGTCCTTTTCCGCGGACACGGCTATTCGAATAGATCATATTAACCCTGCAGGGGTGTACTTCTTCACACACGCTCTCACCACTTACCGCCATTTACACGACATGTACTCGGCAACCTTCAAGCGGAAGCCCAACGTGGGTGTCGGCCACGGCCTGCCTAAACACTCAAGTCTCTAGTCCAGGTTTATCGCCTATTCGGGTTCCATCCATGAGGAGATCCGGCCGGAGTTTCGCTCACAGCCCCAAACGATGTGAACAAGGTTCCGTGACACCAAACGGGCGCCCGGTTTACCCGGCCACGTGCCTACCGCATCACAGCCCACCCCTACGGTCAGCGCTGCGCACGGCCTCCAGCATACTACAAACAACAGAAACTACTTGCAACTCCTGGACAGAGGACAAGGGTGATTAAGAAGCCGAGAGGGTCCATTGGTTTCGGGCCCAATGCGTGGTAGTAACTGAATCATGGATCACAAACACAGAACTCAGTTCCTGAGGACGGCTGCAATGAGACAACCCACCATGTACTCCTACATGGCCTCTCACCGCTACCTTTACCAAATCGTGTTCACACACTTAGCTCACACGCAGTAGGACATGTTCACACACCTCTGATTCATCCCCGATGAATCAGACCTGACTCAACTCTAAGCAGTAGCAGGCAAGACAAACAAGCATGAATGAGTAGGCACAACAGGGCTCAAACAACTCCTACTCATGCTAGTGGGTTTCATCTATTTACTGTGGCAATGACAGGTCATGCAGAGGATAAAGGGGTTCAGCTACCGCAGCAAGTACAGATGAATCGGTGTTGTCCTAATGCATTTAAAGAGAGCAGGAGCGAGAGAGTAGGATTGTATCGGAATGAACAAGGGGGTTTTGCTTACCTGGCACTTCTGAAGATAGCATTGAGTCTTCATCAGTGTCAACGATCACATCATCGGTATCACGTCTATCGAGAGGGGACAAATACCGGCAACATAGAAGGGAACACAATCAATGCAATGCACAATATGATGCATGATCATGACATGGCAAAATGAATGTGTTTTGGGCTAATGCAACTAGCAACAGATTAAATGAAGTTGGTTTGAATACAAGATTCAAATTCAAACTCCATATGTGATTATTCAAATGCCATTTAATTGATTTGTGCTAAACAGCAGCTATAAGTTGTTCTAACATGCATGAAAGTGGTACAGATGGATTCCTTGAATTTTTTTGATAATTTTTCATATATAATTTATTTAATTTGGAGTTACGGTTAATTTTCTATGAATTTTAGAAGTTTATACAATTTTCTGGAATTATAAATCATTTAAGAATTATTTAAATTCCAGAAACATTTACTACGTCAGCAGTGCGTCACCGTGACGTTAGCAGGTCAGCAGACGCTGCTGCTGGTCAAACCTGACGTGTGGGGGCCACACGTCAGTGACACAGGGCTGTTTCACTCACTGACAGGTGGGACCGGTCAACGGCCACATCAGCTAGGTCAACTCCGACGCGTGGGGCCACTGTGGTTAACTTAAACTAAACAGGGGTTAACCGTGGTTAGTTAAGGGCGTGGGGCCCATATGTCAGTGAGAGATAGGGCTGTTAGCAGGGTCATTAGTGACTAAGTAAGTGCGCCACGTCGGCGTCACCGGAGTTCAGCCGGCGGCGACCAAACCCGGGGCGGCAACACGCCGGAGTTGCTCGGGTTTCGCGTACAGACAGCGGTTTGAGCCGCGGTTGATCTCTACGGGTAGCTGGTGTTGCAGCGCGTCAGCTGGTGGCAGTAGCCGGGCCGGGGGTGGCCGGAGTAGACGGCCACGAGCTCAAAGGCGGTGGCCGGAGTTCGGTTGTGCACGGGATTGCGTTAGGGTGCACGGGGAGGACGGTGGTGGGGTGATATGTGCTACTGGGAGCGTGCTGAGCACGATGGAGTGCTCGGACACGAGCTCCAGCGGCTAGCGCGGCGGCGGCGACATCGCCGGCGGTGGTAAGCTCGCGGCTCCGGCAGATTTGATAGCTACGCGGTGCAAACGAGGCAGGGGAGAGAGGGGAAAGATTCCGGTGCTCACGGTGAACTCGCAGAGCAGACTAGTGGGCTCGGGGATGGCTTGGTGACGACGAATCAACGACGGCGATCTCGGGCGGCCGGAGATGGGGAAGACGGCGTGGGCGGCGATGCCGGGCTCCCGGCGTTGCGTAGCTCCATGGAGAGGTCGGGGGCGTCGAGGCGGAGCCTTTGGTCACTCTGGTGGGGTGGAACGACGGTGGTGGCTACGACTGCGACGAGCGGCGGCGACGGCGGTCCTCGGTCGCGCGAGTGAGAGAGCCAGAGAAGAGAGAAGAAGGAATAGGGGAGAGTGAGAGCGGTCCAGGCGGTGTGTGGCATCCTCAGGGCGACGGGGAAACATGCAGAGAGGCAGGAGGTGGCCTGGGCGTGTGCCCGCACGCTCCGGCCACGCGCCTGCGCCTACTGGCGCGAGGAGGAAGGCGACAGGGGGGGGGGGAAGTGGTGGGCTGGGCCGGCCAGATGGAGCTGGGCCAGGTAAGTGGCGCCAGGTAAGTGGCCCAGGTGGCCTTCTCTCCCTTTCTATTTATTTTTGTTCTGTTTTTCTTTTATTTAATTCTTTTGCCACTGTTTTGAATTAAAATAATAATTCAAACAATGCCAAAGCTCCTCTGAATAATTTATTTTGCTAGATGGACTTTTCCAAAAGCTCATAAAATAATTCAGGGATATTTGAAATTATATTCTAATTATATGAATATAATTCAAATTCAAATAGCTAATGAATTAAATCCAAAGTCCCAAAAATAATTCCTTAAAAATGTTCAAAATTTTGGTTGGGACCAGAACCCTTACCAAAAATTATCAAACATTTAAGAAGAGCACTTTGGAGCAATGAATAAGATTTCTAGGGTTTTTGCCCCTCTTTTATTTAAGTTTTTGAGGCTTCCAAAATTCCTCAGTTCAGGTTTCAATAATTTAAACATGATGCACACATGAAGCTAGCCTAGAGCACTACCAGTAGCTAGGGATGTGACATACGGTGGGTCACGCCACCAACAAAAGTTGAAAATCTTCAATTTGAGTTTTCCTTCTTTTTTGAAATTCCTCAGTTGTTCAAAGTCTTCACTCGTTCCGACAGTGTTCTTCATTGACTATATATATATATAGGAAAATGGTTGTGTACTCCTAAGAGTACGTACTCTCGCTCCTCATATACCACATAGATGAATCTTTTATAGCTTATTATTATTTTTAATATACTTCATTAATAATTACTAGATACCCTAAAAAGGATTTCATGAAAGAAAATCATGTGTGCCTCATATTTTCAAAGGTTTACGTATATACTGATTTGTTTGTACATGAAAAAGGTATATTGCAAAAAGTAGGTCGTAAATGATATTTTTTTTCAACAAAACTTTTATTGAGGTATCTTAGAATATTTAATGAAGTATATTGAGAATGATAAGGGGTATAATCAATGCATATACGAGGTATATTGAAGATGGGAGTACATACTCCCAAGAATACAGAAAATGAGTCCTATATATATATATATATATATATATATATATGAGTTTTCAGTCCTCTACAACATTCACTTAATTGTTAATTCTTCAAGTTGACTTTTCTGCTAAGTGAATGTGATCGAACTCTTCCCCTCTATGCTAAACTCAACCCAGTATGTTCAGAAATTCTTCATGTGTGTTTTATTTGAAACCCGTTCAAAATCTTCACTATGTCCTTGTCAGCTAAAGAATTTGCGAACGAAACTTTAAAATATTCTTATCTGAATTTTCGGCTTTTGCCGCTCAAACCGTTTCGCACCCCATGATAAGATTAAAATACTCACCCACGATCTTACAAGATATCCACTTCTCAGTATGTGGGTGGCACATGTTGCTAGGATGAGAAGGGCCAGGGGCACGTTCGTCCATTTTCCTCGGACGAGCGGTTTTTCACCTCGGCTATAAATACTCCTCACCCTCCTCAGACCGCATTTACCCCGCTCGACCTCACTTCCCTCGCTCGAGCTCTCTGACCTAGCGCCGCTGCTACTCTCCATCGTCACCAGTGAGGAGGAGCTTCACTGCCTTGACCTCATCATCGTTGTACTCGCGCCGGCCGCGAAAATCTTCACTCCGCCGCCTCCGTAGCTGTCTTCCACTGCTAAGTTAGGGCGTGGAAGATCTAAATGGACAAACTTCCCATCTTCAACTCCCAATTCATCGTGTTCTTCATCAAGGGTAAATAAAATCTATTTTTACTACCCTTATTGATTCTGATGATTTCCACAAAATCTTCAAAAGGTGTTTATTCTTCAACTTCCACACTCTTAAAACACCTCACATGCATCTGTTCTTGATATATTTTTTCTAAGCAACGTTTTTCTTCAAGATTCCTCAATTGTGTGGATTTTTCAATCTATACAACTCTGGAACCTAAGTCAAAGACTGCTTAATGAAATTCCTCAAGACACTCCTGGTCAAATTCCTCAAACTTGATTCTTTTGAAAAACTTCTGAGAACGCATATGACCTCTCCAAATTCTTCGCACCTATACTCTGTTCACAGGTACACATGTCCGCTACTAAATCTCTAGGTTCTCAGCAACTTAACTCATTTGCAGTGCTCCTCAAAGACAAATTGCATACCTCGTCAGAGAATTCTATTGTTCAAAATCCTCAGCTGAAGAAAATGGCTGATGGCAAGAGACCTCAGAAGGGAGGCAAGAGACCAGAAGTGAATACTACTTTTGAGATCCCTGATGACATCTATGAGGATTATTGCACTCCTGATGAAGCCAAACATGGCAAGGAGAACAAAAATCAGTGCAAGGTGCGCATACAAAGGATAGAGAGGAGATGGGTACGGAAATGGAGGGAGTACATATATGTAACTCCAAAATACATGAAGAAATTCGCTTTACACCCTCCTTGCCCGAGACCTCCATTGGCACCAGGCTAAGTAGATGACCCCACTAGCATCAGGAGTGGTGAGGAATTTCTAGATGAATGGGCCAAGCGGGAAGCCAAGTTGGCCAAAATGGCCAAAGAAGTAGTGAAGAAATTCAATGAAGATTCTGCTGCTGCTGCTGCTGAGGCCTCTGCTAACAAGCCCAAGAAGGCTATGCCCAAGAAGCATGCGCACAAGCCCAGTTCCTCAGCTGCAATGCCCTCACGGCCAAGCTCATCAAAGCCCTCATGGCTTATTCCTCAAGCATCTCTAGTTCCCACTATTGCAAAACCTTCAGCTGCTGCTGCAAAGTCCTTGGCACCTGCACATCTTGCCTCTTGCCAAAGGACCACAGGCATCTCTATTGCCTCAGGAGCATCTGCAAGTTCTTTAGCTCCTCCATAGTATTCAACAGGCCCCACCTTGCTGAAGAAAAAGGCCACTGTTGGACGAGGAACAAGACCAAGTCCTCACAAGAAGCGGGTTGCCTTCCAAGTACCGTCTAGTGAAGATGAAGCTGATGATGAAGAACTGACATAAATCATCAGAGACAGACATCACAGGGCCACTAGAGCCAAAGGCAGTGATGTACCGCTTCTGCTGGATCCCAAGTTGATCCTCGATTTCATTAATCTCTGGCAAAAGGATCCTAACACTCCTATGCCTGATTTCAAACTCACACCTGGCCAAAATCATATGTTGACAGCCTTCATACGCAAAGAAAAATCAAAATTTGAAAAGGCCAGGCAACTGAAGAAAGCTCAGTACAAGGAGTGTCTTCTAAAGAAGAATGTTGTCAAAATGACAACTGGTGAACTTGTGGCCATGCAAACTGAGATTAAAGCACTCAGTGATGAATTTGATGCATACCGTGCAGATTGGCTGGGAGTCAAGGTCAGATTCATCAAAATGGCGAAGAGATTCACCTCAAATGTTGCAGCCCCAACACAACATGAAATTCCTCAAGCTGAAGCATCTGCTCAGCCTACTAAAGAACATGCTAGCACAGCTGATGAAAATCAGGCTGCTGAAGAAAATGAGAGCACCAGGGCTGATGAAGAAATTCCAGCCGCTAAAGAAATTGCCAGGGAAACCTCCACTGTTGCGCCTGATGAACAATCCAGGCCATTTGAAGCTATTGCTACTGCGCCTGAGGAAACTGAACCTACCAGGGCAACTACATCAGTTGCGCCTGAAGAAACTGCACCAATTTCCTCTGCTCCTCATGCACAAACAACAAGTTCTAACCTTCCTTCTGCATCAGAAGCAAAGAAGACCAAGGCTGCAGAGAGGGAAGATGTGAAGAAAAGGGCAGCATCTGCATCCTTAGAGACTTCAGCTCCGAACAAAGTGAATACTTTGACAAGCTCATATGCAAATGCCATAGATGTTGTTCCTATATCAAGCATGCCATCAAAGGAGATTGTTCCCTTTGGTGAGGAATATGTAATTCCTAGTGAATCTGATGAAGAAGATCCCTCTGCTGCTACGTCAGAGCAGTTGGATGAAGAAATTGAAGTGGATAACATCCCTTCAACTCCACTGGTATCATCGCCCATGCCTCAGTTCACAGCTGAAGAGGTAGGCGTAGGAGAAATAGATGAAGAAGATGAGGATGTGGATATTGGGTGTACAACTCCTATTCTGAATGATGACTACTGGGAAAGTCATCACCCCAATTCACCACTCTACACCCCTCTGCAACAGATTCCTTAGTCCCCTGTCCAAACTGAAGAAATTCATACGGGTTCTGATGGACATCAAGCTTCACTTCCTTCTGTTCCAGAAGAAATTCCAGCCACTAGCGCTGATGAAAATGTTGCTTAAGAAATGGAGGCCAAGGTTGTTGTTGATGACAATGCCACTGAAATTCCTCAGCCTATGGCTCCAGAGGTTGTGCTTCAAGAGGTTGTGAAGACTTCAACTACTAATCTTCAGCCCAAGCCACAGAATCCTCTCACCAAGAAGCAGAAGTTCAAGGCTGATGACTTCTTTGCTGAGCACATTTCCTTCACTAACTACAATCCATATGACTCTGTTCGTCTTCGACGCAAGCATTTTTTGGACTTCCAGCTAGATGAACTTTTATTCATCACTGTTGTTTGATAAGGACAAGATCTTTGACCATGAGCAAATTCCTCATGTGGATATGGAGTCTCTACCATGCTTCACCCCAGTCCTCAGTTTTCTTCATGACGTTGGGTTGCTCAATTTCTGCACCGACATCTGCGATTGGAATGAAGAACTCATTCTTCAATTCTTCGCCACACTGCACATTACTGGAAATGTTGAAGATGTCAATTCATGGGTGCTGGACCGGATGACTGAAAATACTCACTAGGAAGCTCCAGCCTCTGAATTACTTCACGGCATCCCAGTCAGTCCTCCCACTGAAGGTGCAAGGCGCATCTATGATGAACTTTAACTTTAAAACCATCTAATGCAAGTTCTGATGAAGCCTTTGAAGCCAGGCCAAGCTCCAAGAACCAAATTCCTCGTCAAGCAATTTCTTTATGTGCCAAGGACCATCTATAGAATATTGACCAAAACCCTTAGTCCAATCAAGGGCCACAACTCTGATGATGAAGAAGTTGTTGGCATCATGACGAATCTGCTTTTCAACATCATACATGGTATTCCTATCAACTACCACAATTTCTTCATGAGAACTTTGGCCAATGTAACTCTGTCACCATTTGAGTTGAAGCCTTACGCTCCCTGGATCATGAGATTCATCAGATCAAGGTCTTCAATCAACTATAAGGCTGATTATCAAAATCATCTCAGCTACTTGTCGCCAATTGAAGTCCTCAAAAGGACTATTTCCTCATCTGATGAGAAGGGAAAGGCTGTTGTTATAGATGAAGGCACTCGTCCATTGGATGGACAGTTTCGCAAAGCTGCATCTTATTCCACCAATGATGACTCTGCCACTCATGATACTGCCGCAAATGCTTCAAAGCAATTTCCTCAAGCCGGCCACTGCTCCAAGGGTGATGACTGATCATGAGCTTCTCTTTAGTCTTCATCAAAAGGTGGATCACAATCACAAGTGGGTCAAGCGTCAGTTTGGTTCAATTCTTTAGAACATGACAATCACGCAAAACACTATGAAGAAGAACCACTACTACTTGCATGAAGTTTTTGACCACACTTGGGATGTATTGTCTCACCTCTACGGTAATGAAGATCTTAAGCAGATGGGCTTCCAACAGGACTTTGACTGGTCTCAGCCACCTTCGAAGAAATTCAAGAAGGTCAAAGTTCCTCACTTGGTTGCCAGTTCATATTCTTCATCGCACGAGATGGATGAAGCCGAATACTTGAACGACACCGCGGCAGGCCCTACTCCAACGGACGACCCCAACAACGCTGGCACTCCTCCATTGACTTCATGATGATACTCTTCAGGGGCGTTAGTCCTCATTTTTCATCCCTTTTGGTCATTCAATGACAAAGGGGGAGAAATTTGATTTAGTCTTCAAGCGGGTCCCTATTATAAGGACATTTTTTTGTTAAGTTACAACTCTCGCTCTTCTGAAGTGTTTGTTGATCGAGTTGTAAACTTAAGTCCTATGGTGGTCTGATACTTTTGCTCTATTTTCTGCATGCTATTTCCTCGGTTCGTTAATGCACGCATGCTGAATTTCACCAGACACCATATTTCATCATGCATTTCAAATTTTTCATATCATATGTTAAATCCATGTATACAAGATATAGGGGGAGATCTCCATGATTCTACTCTACAATGTGCATTTGCTATTCAAAGCAAATTCCTCAAATATGCACATCTTTAGGGGGAGTTCTTCTATATCTTGCAATCAAATTCCTCAATATCAGTATTTACACTTCATATGTTTATCCCCGTTGAAAACTTAACATATATTGTCATCAATCACCAAAAAGGGGGAGATTGTAAGTGCATCTAGTGCCCCTTAGTGATTTTGGTGTATTGAAGACTTATAGGTTAAGTGACTAATGTGTTTGTGAGTGTACACAGGTCTATAAGTCTATGAGGAGTTTGAAATTTACGATGAAAGTCGACCCCTAAAAATGAATGTCTTCAGCTTAAGACTTTGGTTTTCTTTAAGACTTTGAAAGTGAAGAAATTGGTGTGACCCTGAAGACTTGATATTCATGTGAGGATTATGAAGCGTGAGACTTTTGTTTTCATAGTTTCATTTTCTCTTTCTTGAGTCATAGGAAACACCGTACTGTTAAAGGGGGTCGAGCTAAAACTAAGGAAAAGTTTCCAAGTGATGCTCATCTCAAAATCCTACACCTACCAATCCTTTCGAGTGAAGCCATTGGAAATCTCATACAGTTCAGTCAATTTCTTTAGTGACAGAGACGAAGATCTTCTGTTCTCTGAGGGATTTGTTCTGACAGATGAGTTAGGAAATTCTTCAATGTGGATTGCCTACAAGTGAGGAACATGATAGCCCTGAGGAATTTGATAGTCAAATTTCCAACCGTTGTTGTGCTATGCGCCAGATGTCCCAAAATATCTACCCACCTAACGGTCATACCATTGAAGGGCATTTATGTCTTATCATGTCAGGTTGTTCCCTAGGCTATAAATAGCCGCCCCCTACAACCACTAGCTGGTTGGCTGCTCCACGAGAAACTGACACTTGTAATTGAGAGCATCCCATCCTCCGAGGACTTTGAGTGAAAATCGTCAAGTGAGGAAAACCCAAACACCTACAAACCCAAAGTGATTGAGCATCACTGAAGAGATTGTTCCTGTGTGGAACCGACGCTTGTTACCTTTGAGGATTGTGCATCCTCCAGACTGTTAGGCGTCATGGTCTAGAGCATCCAAGAGGAAATTTTGGATCGCTGAGTGACCGAGTCTGTGAACGTTTGGAAGTCACCTGAAGACTTACCAAGAGTGATTGGCCGAGGTCTCGTGACCTTAGCTCAAGGAGAATACGGTGAGGACTGTGTATCCTCAGTTTTAAATACCTAGCCGCTCCAACTAGACGTACGACTATCACAGCAGTTGGAACTGGTAAACCAAATCACTGTCTTCGCCAAGCTACTGGTTCTATTTCCTCAACCCTTTCATTACCTCATTTCTACTGGTCTGATAGTTGATCGTTACTGTTTGAAGACTTTGACTGAAGACTTTCACAATTTCCTCAATCCTAATTCTTTAGTCACTTTGTCTTCAGCCTGCTTATCATGTGTTTACGCTACTTGTACTATGTGCTTGTTTTCATTTCATCATGATGATTGTGCTACTACTGTATTATGCTTGCATCTGAGTACTTATTCCGCTGCTAAGTAGTTCATTGCTTAGGAATTTCCTCACCCTGAAATTCCTCATCGACAAATTTGTAAAATCACCTATTCACCCCCCCCCCCTCTAGTCGATATAACGCACTTTCAAATACCTTCGAATCAAAATAAGACGTTGGTGGTAAGAAGTATGACTATCATCACCCACAATTCTTTGTGTTCTACTCGTGCATATCATCTACGCATAGACCTGGCTCGGATGCCACTGTTGGGGAACGTAGCATGCAATTTCAAAAATTTCCTATGCTCACTAAAGATCTATCTAGGAGATGCATAGAAACGAGAGGGGGAGAGTGTGTCCACATACCCTCGTAGACCGAAAGCGGAAGTGTTTGACAACACGGTTGATGTAGTTGAACTTCTTCTTGTTCCGACCAATCAAACAGTAAACGTACGGCACCTCCGAGTTCTGCACACGTTCATCTCGATGACGTCCCTCGAACTCTTGATCTAGAAAAGTGTCGAGGGAGAGTTTCGTCAGCACGACGGCGTGGTGACGGTGATGGTGAAGTGATCCGTGCAGGGCTTTGCGTAAGCACTACGTGAATATGACCGGAGGCGTAAACTGTGGAGGGGGGCGCCGCACACGGCTAACAATGTTTGTTGTGTGTTCTAGCGGTGCCCCCCCCCCACATATATATATGTTGGAGGGGAGGAGAGGCAGCCAAAGGGGCGGCCCAAGTAGGAGGAATCCTACTTGGGGTCCTCCCAATTTCGGCCTCCCCTTTCCTATTCCTATTCGGAGTAGGAAAGCGAGAGGGGGGAGGGGGAATCCTATTCCCTTTTTCCTTTCCTTCTTCCCATTTCCGTCTTCAATTTGGCCAGCCCATATGGGGGACGCACCAGCCCCTTAGTGGATGGTGTGTTTCCCCTCTTGGCCCATTAGGCCCATATAGCTTACCGGGGGTTGCCCGGAACCCCTTCCGGTGATCCGATACGTACCTAGTACCCCCAAAAAACTTCCGGTGTTCGAATACTATCGTCCTATATATGAATCTTTATCTCTCGACCATTTTGAGACTCCTCATCATGTTTGTGCTCTCATCCAGGACTTCAAACAACATTCGGTCACCAAATCACATAAATCATATAATACAAAATCGTCATTGAATGTTAAGCGTGCGGATCCTACGGGTTCGAGAACTATGTAGACATGACCAAGACACCTCTCCGGCCAATAACCAATAGCGGAACCTGGATGCTCATAATGGTTCCTACATATTCTACGAAGATCTTTATCGGTCAAACCGTAATGAGAACATACGTTATTCCCTTTGTCATCGGTATGTTACTTGCCCGAGATTCGATCGTCAATATCTTCATACCTAGTTCAATCTCGTTACCGGCAAGTCTCTTTACTCATTCGATAATGCATCATCCCGCAACTAACTCATTAGTTACATTGCTTTCAAGGCTTATCATGATGTGCATTACTGAGAGGGCACAGAGAAGCCTCTCCGATACTCGGAGTGACAAATCCTAATCTCGATCTATGCCAACCCAACAAACACCTTTGGAGATACCTGTAGAACATCTTTACAATCACCTAGTTACGTTGTGATGTTTGATAGCACACAAAGTATTCCTCCGGTATCTGGGAGTCGCATAATCTCATAGTCAAAGGAATATGTATAAGTCGGATACGTCTCCAACGTATCTATAATTTATGAAGTATTCATGCCATGTTTACAATAGTTTTATATGATTTTGGTATGATATGATTAGAACTAACCCGGACTGACGTTGTTTTCAGTAGAACTACCATGGTGTTGTTTTTGTGCAGAAATAAAAGTTCTCGGAATGCGTTGAAAATCAACGGAGAATTTTTCTGGATATATAAAATACTGGAACCAAAATCTATCGGAGGGGAGTCCCATGGGCCCCACGAAGGTGGGGGCGCCCCTGTGCCTCGTAGACTTCCTGTGGGGCCTCCTGACTTGTTCTCGACGCCAACCTCTCCTATAAATGCCCAAACCTCCAGAAAATAACCTAGATCGGAAGTTCCGCCGCCGCAAGCCTCTGTAGCCATGAGAAATCAATCTAGGCCCTCTCTGGCACCCTGCCGGAGGGGGGCATCATCACCGGAGGCTATGGAGGAGGATCCCGGAGGGGCCATCGTCACCATGAAGGCCAAGGACCAGAGGGAGAGCCTCTCCCCATCCAGGGGGGAGGCCATGGAGGAGGAAGCACAAGGGGAGAACCTCTCCTCCTCTCTCTTGGTGGCACTGGAGTGCCATCAGGAGGGGAATTATCGCCACGGTGATCGTCATCATCAACATCACCATCCTCATCTCTTTTACGCGGTCCACTCTCCCGCACCCCGCTGTAATCCCTACTTGAACATGGTGCCATCCTATGATGTTTTGAGTATATATCCTTTGTCTTTGGGTTGATTGATTATCTAGATTGGTATGAGTTGTATGTTTTATTTTGGTGCTGTCCTATTGTGCCCTCCGTGTCGCGCAAGCGTGAGGGATTCCCACTGTAGGGTGTTGCAATACGTTCATGATTCGCTTATAGTCGGTTGCTTGAGTGACAGAAGTATAAACCCGAGTAAGGGGGTTGTGACGTATGGGATAAAGGGGAACTGATGCTTTAATGCTATGGTTGGGTTTTACCTTAATGATCTTTAGTATTTGCGGATGCTTGCTAGAGTTCCAATCATAAGTGCATATGATCCAAGAAGAGAAAGTATGTTAGCTTATGCCTCTCCCTCATATAAAATTGCAATGACGACTATCGGTCTTGTTAACAATTGCCTAGGACAATTCCGCACACTGATCCATCATTATTCCACACTTGCTATTTATAATACTTTAGTAATATATTCTAACTTTATGATAACAGCCCCTACTTTTATATTTTAGCTCTCCGATACCATGCAAAGTTATCCTCTTCAAACCCACAATGTAGTTTTATTTCTCGTTTCTAGTTGGAAGCAAACGTTCGGTGTACGTAGAGTCGTATCAGTGGCAGATAGGACTTGAGAGAATATTGATCTTACCTTTAGCTCCTTATGGGTTCGACGCTCCATATTTATCACTTCCACCTTTGGGAATTGCTACGATGATTCCTTGTAGTTGGGGATTATCAAGCTCTTTTCTGGCGTCGTTGCCGGGGAGCAATAGCGTGGGGTTGATATTCTCGTGTGTGCTTGTTTGCTTTCTTCACTAAGTATATTTTGTTTTTCCTTTTTGTTTCTGTTTAGTTGTGGGTGAAACATTACAAAAAAAATTAAGAACGAAAATACAAAAAAATTACTTGCCTCTTATGCCTAAAGAGTTTTTCAATAAGAGAAGTGATTGGAAGATTATGCATTGAAGAAATGAGGGTCGACCTTGAGCACTTGTGTTCATGCTCATGGAAACAATGTAAAAAAAATTCATGGAAGATTCTCTGAAAATAATTATCCCCTTGTATATATCCATTGTATTATAAAAATAATGTGCCGAGCCTTGGTTTTAAGATGATTAGATTGCTTGCTTACTATGTACAGTACAAAAACAGAAACTTTGGCTGTAGCGCGTGATTTTACATTTTTCCTGGAAAGTCAATTGGGTCTGAATTTTTTTGCAAATTACTTATGTACAAATTGTTTAAATTTTCATATATTTTTTAGAATTTTGTGGAGTTACAGAAGTTTACTAAACTTCCAAATTACTACAGACTGTCCTGTTTTTGACAGATTCTGTTTTCTATGAGTTGTTTGCTTATTTTGGTGAATCTATGGGTAGTATCGGGGGGTATGAACCATGGTGAAGTTGGAATACAGTAGATATAGTTCTAATATGAAATTGGAATAAGTTTGCAACAATACCTAAAGGTATTGATTTGCTTTATTACACTAACGGATCTCACAAAGTTTTTGTTAAAGTTTTGTGTGGATGAAGTGTTCGAAGATCGATGAGCTATCAATATGAGAAGAATAAAGAGAGGTAAGAGATCAAGCTTGGGGATGCCCAAGGCACCCCCAAGTAAATATTTCAAGGATACTCAAGCATCTAAGCTTGGGGATGCCTCGGTTGGCATCCCATCTTTCTTCTTCAACAATTATCGGTATACCTCGGTTTTTGTTTTGTTCACATAATTTGTGTCCTTTGTGTTTTTGTTTTTCCCTTAAGAACCATGCTAGTATGAGATAGCCCTTTATTTATTTATAGGATACTTCATGTGCTTCACTTATATCTTTTAAGTATGATCTTATAGAATTGCTCTTTGTGCTTCACTTAAATCTTTTGAGTATGGTTTTATAGAATGCTTCGTGTGCTTCACGTATATATTTTGAGCTTGGATATTGGTTAGTCTATATTAATTGTAGAATGCTCCATGAACTTCACTTACATATTTTGGAGTATGAATAATACTATCATCTAAAGTGAATTTAGAAGAAGTTTGCTCCCACTATTCCGAATGAGGAGAATTTTGCTTATGTGGAGAGTAGTAAAATTTCTATGCTCGTAGATCATGAAAATAATGCTTTATGTGATGGCTATATTATTGAACTCATTCATGATGATACTGAAAATTATTATGAGGGAGGAATACATGTTTGTAGGAGTTGCAAAAATATCAAGTTTCCTCTCTAAATGCTTAAAGTTTTGAAGTTATACTTGTTTTTCCTTCCTATGCTAGTTGATTCTTGTTCCTATAAATTATGTGCTCACAAAATCCCTAGGCATAGGAAGTGGGTTAGATTTAAATATGCTAGTCATATTCTTCATGATGCTCTCTTTATGTTTCAATTCTTACCTTTTATGTGAGCATCATTGAAATCATCATGCCTAGCTAAAATGCATTAAAGAAAAGCGCTTGTTGGAAGACAACCCAATATTCACCCTTACTGTTTTGTGTATTTACATGATTAAGCTACTGTAGTAATCATGTTTTATAGCTTTTGTTTCAATAAAGTGCCAAGTAAGACCTTTGGGAAGACTTGGGTGAAAGTTAATGTGATCTTGCTGTAAAAAAACAGAAACTTTGCACTCACGAGATTAGCTGTCATTTTTTACAGAAGAGTGCGATTGAGTTGATTCTTTTTTCAGAAGATTAATAGACAAATTCCTCATGTCCACCAATTTATTTCATAATTTTTGGAGTATCAGAAGTATGGTTTCTGTTCAGATCATTACAGACTGTTCTGTTTCTGACAGATTCTGATTTCATTGCATGGCTTGCTTGTTTTCTAGTTTCTATGGCTTATATTTATCAATGTTGTAGAAATTATTTGGTACAGTAGGCATTGTGTGAGAACAATTATGAACCTTGTCTTTGACAGTACCAAAGTGAATGGTTTACTCTTTATCATACTAACCTATCTCACGAAGTTCTGTTAAGTTTTGTGTGATTGAAGTTTTCAAGCTTTGGGTGAGACATCGATATGAGGAGAATAAGGAGTGTAAAGACCCTAAGCTTGGGGATGCCCAAGGCACCACAAGGTAATATTCAAGGAAGACTCAAGTTCCTAAGCTTGGGGATGCCCCGGAAGGCATCCCCTCTTTCGCCTTCAAAACTATTGGTATACCTTACTCGGAGCTATATTTTTATTCGTCACATGATATGTGTTTTGCTTGGAGCGTATTTTAAATTTTACTTGTTGTTCGAATAAAATCATTGTATATGAAATCTTGAGTGAAAAAGAATCCTCCCATGGCTAGCTAATTATTTGACTACTCAGCGTTCTTCACTTATATCTTTTTGGAGTAGTTTGTCATTTACTCACGCGCTTCATGTATATCCTACGAGTAAATGGTTGAATGAATTGAATATCATAAATCTGAATTTATATATGTTTCATATGCTTATACCATGGGGAGTAATGACTTCACACATAATAAGTATAGGTAGTAAACTTATTGAAAGTTAGCAAACACGGAATTGGTCACTTGAACAATTCATGAAAGAATATTGAAGGAAGAGAGATTTCACATATAAATATACTATCTTGGACATCTTTTGCAATTGAGAGCACTCATTAAAATATGACATGCTAAAAGGTTGATGTTGGACAAGGAAGACAACTTAATGGGTTATGTTTTCCTATATCCGAAACGTTATATTGTCTTGGATCATCCAACATGTTGAGCTTGCCTTTCCCTCTCATGCTAGCCAAATTCTTTGCACCAAGTAGAGTGTAACGCCCTCGATGCGGCTATAGCTCCCACGTGTCGAGGCACGACTTAGAGACATAACCGCATTGAAAGCAATGTCGCAAGTTAGGCAATCATCACGACATCCCATGCAATACATAAAAAAAGGGGAAGGTACATAGTTGGCTTACACTCGCCATGTCACATCAAAGTACATAAATAACATCCATCATACAAACACTCATGGCCCGACTACGGCGCCAAAATAGAAGAAAACCCAACATGCGACAAGGCCCTGAATCGAACCCCAACTAGGCACCACTACTGATCATCCGGAAAAGACACGTAATAACGCTGAGAGTCCTCGTCGAACTCCCACTTGAGCTCGTACTCGTCACCTGGAGCGGAATCACCTGGACCTGCATCTTGAGTTATAGTATCTGTGAGCCACAGGGACTCAGCAATCTCGCACCCTCGCGATCAAGACTATTTAAGATTATAGGAAGCATAGGCAAATGTATATGTGGAGCTGCAGCAAACGACTAGCATATGTGGTGGCTAACTTATACGCAAAAGAGAGCGAGAAGAGGAGGCAAAGCACGAGCGAGAATCTAAAGGAACAACCTGCGCAAGCGTTACTCCAACACCATGTCCACTTCCTGGACTCCGCCGAGAAGAGGCCATCACGGTAACACACTCGGTTGATTCATTTTAATTATTTAAGGTTCGAGTTATCTACAACCGGACGTTAACAAATTCCCATCTGCCCATAACCGCGGGCACGGCTTTCGAAAGTTCAATCCTTGCAGGGGAGTCCCAACTTAGCCCATGACAAGCTCTCACGGTCAACGAAGGAATAGACCTCCTCCCAAGACATTCCGATCAGACTCGGTATCTCGGTAACTCAAGACACTTCGACAGGTTAAAACAAGACCAGCAACACCGCCTGAATGTGCCGACAAATCCCGATAGGAGCTGCACATATCTCTTTCTCAGGGCACACTCAGATTGTCTAAACTTCCGGTAGGCCAGCCCAGAGTTTCCCCTGGTAGCCACCGGCGGCTAACGGTTTGGACCAACACTCAGAGGAGCACTGGCCCGGGGGGGTTAAAATAAGATGACCCTTGAGTCTGTAGAACCCAAGGGAAAAAAGGCTAGGTGGCAAATGGTAAAACCAAGGTTGGGCATTGCTGGACAAGCTTTAATCAAGGCGAAATATCAAGGGGTTCCCATTATAACCCAACCGCATAAGGAACACAAAAATCGGGAACATAACACCAATATGACGGAAACTAGGGCGGCAAGAGTGGAACAAAACACTAGGCGAGAGGCCGAGCCTTCCACCCTTCACCAAGTATATAGATGCATTAAGATAACATAGCAATATAATGATATCCCAACAAGTAATTAAATGTACCAACACAGAACGGCTCCAAACTTCACCTGCAACTAGCAACGCTATAAGAGGGGCTGAGCAAAGCGGTAACATGGCCAATCAACGGTTTGCTAGGACAAGGTGGGTTAGAGGTTTGACATGGCAATTGGGAGGCTGACAAGCAAATGGTAGGCATCGTAGCATTGGCATAGCAAGAGCGAGCAAAAACTAGCATAGCAAAGATAGTAGTGATTTCGAGGGTATGATCATCTTGCCTGCACAGTTGTCAGAGTTGACTGGATCCTCACAAGAAAACTCAACGGGCTCCTCGGTAGCGAACTCGTCTCCCGGCTCTACCCAAACAAGACAAACAAGCAACAAGGATACAATCAACCACGTGCAAGGATCAAGCGATATGATGTAATTATGACATGCTATGCGGGATGCGATGCGGGATGCAAAATGCAAGATATGACAGGAAATGCATGAGCCTGGCCTCAACTTGGAATTCCAAGGGTTCCACTGGAAATATGAGATGAAATCGCTTGAAAACGATATAAAGAACGCCGGAAACGGAGTTACGGTTTGGAAATGGCAAGCGTTTTAAGATATGACACCGGTCTGCCATTTACAGCAAGTAGGCATCTAAATGCAACAAAAAGAACATGCTACAGCACCCAAACATGACAACAAAATACATGGCAGGGATGCACACAAGATGCTTAACAAAATACTAGCACTGAGCTACGGCCAATTCATCCAATATGAGGTTCAAACAAGCATGGCAAAAACGCAAATGCAAAACAGATTCCAGACTTATTGAAAACTACTAAGTCCCTGAAAACAGATTTCCCGGGTGCCTCACTTTGCAAGCTTGCACAAGTCACCACACACATCCTAAAAATGCATGGGTTGCACCTTTGGAAAGAAGACAAAATGCTTAACAAAACATATGAAGGACTCACAGGCATAGCATGCACACATTAATCATGGCAAAAATGACAAAAGTCTAAGATGAACTAGCAGATCTGACAATTAACTCATGAAGCCCTCTTCTAACAGAATTTTGGGCATCAATATGAGCTCAAATGAAAATGATGCAATGGAATTAAATGATGTAATCGTCGAGACGAACATTTTGATATATTGTATGCCCAAATCGGAGCTACGGATGCAAAGTTACGGGGCCTCGAACAGGAGCATATGAAGTGAAAAAAATTCCTGGGACTTAGCAAAAAAAATCAACCTCTCGGATTAGATCTAGGGTTTCGCACGGAAAACGAGGCGCGGCCGGCACTGTTCACCGGCGGTCCGGCGCTCGCCGGCGGGCTGGCGTGGAGGAGGCGGCCGGG
>NC_057797.1:393818838-393827603 GCF_018294505.1 Triticum aestivum | reverse complement strand
CACGTGGCGACGCCCGGTTGGGCGCGAGCGGCGGCGGACGCTGTCCGGCCGGGGGCGGACACGTCCGTCGGTGCGGGGATCTTTTTTTTTAGCTAGGGTTTCGGGGAGGAAGAAGAGATCCGAAAACGGGGGGACTATTTATAGGCATAAGTGGAGCTAGGAGAGTCCAAATGAGGTGCCGTTTTCGGCCACGCGATCGTGATCGAACGCTCTAGGACACGGAGCAGAGTTTGGTGGGTTTTGGGCCAAAATGGAGGGGTGTTGGGCTGCACACACGCGAGGCCTTTTCGGTCCCTCGGTTAACCGTTGGAGTATCAAACGAAGTCCAAATGATACGAAACTTGACAGGCGGTCTACCGGTAGTAAACCAAGGCCGCTTGGCAAGTCTCGGTCCAATCCGGAAATGATTAATCCCCACACACGAAAGAAAGCTAGAAGTGGCCACCGGAGGAGAACGAAGCGCCGGAATGCAAAACGGACAACGGGGAAAATGCTCGAATGCATGAGACGAACACGTATGCAAATGCAATGCACATGATGACATGATATGAGATGCATGACAATGAAAACAACACACGGAGACAAAGACCCGAACCCGAGAAATAAATATAACTTAACGCCGGAAACGGCAAGAGTTGGAGTACAAAAAGGGAAAGTTACATCTGGGGCGTTACAACACTCCACCACTATGAAAAGATCTCGTCCCGAGATCTAGGACTGAAAGAACTCCGAGTACTCAGAACGGAGGTGATCCTCGCGTTCCCAGGTAGCTTCACGGTCGGAATGGTGTGACCACTTGACTTTGATAAATTTGATTGACTTGTTGCGAGTCTTGCATTCAGTCTCTTCAAGAATAGCAATTGGGTACTCACGATAAGAGAGATCTTCTTGGAGCTCAATGTCCTCGAAGTTGATGATGCGGTCAGGAGTCTTGAAGCACTTTCGAAGCTGAGAGACATGGAACACGTCATGAACATTTGCAAAGTTTGAAGGAAGCTCGAGTTGATAGGCGAGGTCGCCTCTCTTGCTGACACTCTTGAACGGTCCCACGTATCTAGGGGCAAGCTTCCCTTTGATACCGAAGCGACGAGTACCTTTCGTAGGTGAGACACGGAGGTAAACATGATCTCCGATCTCAAAATCCAAATCACGGTGCTTACTATCATAGTAGCTCTTCTGGCGGGTTTGGGCTGCTTTGAGGTTATCACGAATGACTTTGCACATTTCTTTTGCCTCTGTGATTAAGTCATTTCCCAAAAGCTGACGTTCACCGGTTTCAGACCATATGAGAGGGGTACGGCACTTCCTGCCATACAGAATTTCAAAAGGGGCCTTGCCCGAACTTGCTTGAAAACTATTGTTGTATGAGAATTCAGCATAAGGAAGACAATCCTCCCACTTCATGCCGAAGGAGATCACACAAGCCCTGAGCATATGTTCAAGAATCTGGTTGACACGCTCGACTTGACCGCTTGTTTGAGGATGGAAAGTTGTGCTGAAGCGGATGTTGGTGCCCATGGCCTTCTGAAAAGAATCCCAAAACTTCGAGGTAAAGATGCTGCCACGGTTTGAAGATATCACTTGAGGAATACCGTGCAGAGAGACAATGCGAGAGGTATAGAGTTCCACCAATTGAGCTGCAGTGATCGACTCTTTGATAGGCAGAAAGTGAGCCACTTTGGTGAGCTTGTCGATGACAACGAATATAGCATCATTGCCACACTTGGACTTTGGAAACCCAGTCATGAAGTCCATTTCAATGTGGTCAAACTTCCATTCTGGAATGGCAAGAGGTTGGAGGAGACCTGCTGGCCTTTGGTGTTCTGCCTTCACTCTTCTGCAGACATCACATTCATTCACGAATTGAGCGATCTCACGCTTCATTCGAGTCCACCAATAAGCTTGCTTGAGGTCCTGATACATCTTCGTGCTCCTAGGGTGGATGGAGAGGAGATAATTGTGAGCCTCATTCATGATCATTTTACAAAGTTCACCTTTGGGCACAACAATACGATCCTCGAAGAAGAGAGTGTCCTTGTCATCAAGGCGGTAGCACTTGTACTTGGACTGACTCTTGGCAATCCCAATATTCACCTTTTTCACCATAGCATCAAGAAGCTGGGCTTGGCAAATCTGGTCTTCTAAGGTAAGAGAGACTTGAAGGTTGGCGAGGAAACCTTGAGGAACAACTTGCAGATTAAGCTTGCAGAAAGCTTCACAAAGCTCGGGTTGATAAGGCTTGAGAATCAGACTGTTGCAGTAGGCCTTTCTGCTCAAAGCGTCAGCAATCACATTGGCCTTGCATGGAGTATACTCAATACTCGGATTATACTCTTGAATCATTTCGACCCAACGAGTTTGCCTTAGGTTGAGATTAGGCTGAGTGAAGATGTACTTGAGACTCTTGTGATTATTGAAAATGTCCACTTTTCTTCCCAATAGAAGATGTCTCCAAGTCAAAAGAGCATGCACAACTGCCGCCAACTCGAGATCATGAGTGGGGTAGTTCTTCTCATTAGGCTTCAACTGGCGAGATGTATAAGCAACAACTTTCTTCTCTTCCATCAATACTGCGCCAATACCTTGGAGAGAGGCATCACAAAAGACCTTGTACGGCTTGGATTCATCAGGCAGAGTCAAAAATGGAGCAGTGATCAACTTCTCTTTCAAAGTGTTGAAAGCAATATCACACTCTGGAGACCAAACGTACTTGACGTGCTTCTGAAGAAGATTTGAGAGAGGCTTCACGATCTTGGAAAAGTTTTCAACGAATCTTCGGCAATAGTTTGCGAGACCGAGAAAACTGCGGAGTTGCTTCATGTTTTGAGGAGGTTCCCAATTCACAATTGCGGACACCTTCTCGGGATTCACGGCAATGCCCTTGGCAGAGATGATATGACCAAGATAAAGAACCTCATCGAGCCAAAATTCACACTTGGAGAACTTGGCGTAGAACTGATGTTCCCTGAGCTTATCAAGAACCAAACGCAAGTGCTTGGCATGATCTTCCTTGTTCTTCGAGAAAACCAGAATGTCGTTGAGATAGACCAAAATGAAGTCATTGGTGTAGGCATTGAAGATGAAGTTCATCATGCAAGAGAACGTCGGAGGAGCGTTGGCGAGGCCAAAAGACATGACAGTGTATTCATATGAACCAAAGCTTGTTCTGAATGCTGTCTTGGGAATATCTTCTTCATGAATGCGAATCTGGTGATAACCCATACGGAGATCAATCTTGGAGAATACTTGGGCACCTTTGAGTTGTTCGAACAGCTCATTGATGTTGGGAAGTGGGTATTTGTTCTTGATGGTCTTCTTGTTCACTGGACGGTAATCAACACAAAGTCGGTCCGTTCCATCCTTCTTCTTCACAAAAAGAACACCACAACCCCACGGAGAAGAACTAGGCCGGATGAGACCCATTCTTTCTTGCTCATCAAGTTGCTTCTTCAGCTCTTTCAACTCTTCAGGTCCGAGCTTGTAAGGACGTTTGCACACAGGTTCCGTGCCAGGCTCAAGTTCAATAACAAATTCAACTGGCCAGTGCGGAGGCATTCCTGGAAGCTCTTCTGGAAAGACATCTTGATATTCGCAAACGACTGGAATTTGAGAGATTGCATCCAATTCACCCTTCTTATTGAGAGAAAACAGACGAATGGTATTATCCCGAGCGGCAAAGACAATTACATCCTCAGACGAATGAGTCAATTGAATCTGCCTGGCTGCACAATCAAGCTGAGCCTTGTGTTTAGAAAGCCAATCCATTCCGAGAATAAGATCAATATCCGAGTTACCAAGGATCATTGGGGAAGCCAGAAACTTGAAATCACCCATCGAGATAGAAATACCTGGAACTTCGTAGTTAGCAAGCAAGCATCTACCCGAAGAGACGACTGCTAATGGCTTATGCATAACTTGAGAAAACCACCCATGCTTAGATGCAAAAGGTCTGGAAATGAAGCAATGCGATGCACCCATGTCAAAAAGAACTTTTGCAGGAACATCGTTAACAGGAAGGTTACCCATAATCACATCTGACGAGTCCTCCGCCTGGGCTGCATTCACCATATTGACCTTGGCGTACTTGGGGTTATGCTTGACCACAGTTGTACTTGCCGATCTGACAGGAGGAGGAGGAAGACGCCTCTGGTTGAGACACGTGTTGGCATAGTGACCCTTCTGTTGGCACTTGTTGCACGTGACCTCTGAAAGTGGACGGTGATACGGAGCACTCGATCTTGGAGCTTGAGACGAAGTCTTGTTCTGAAAGCCTGGGTTGGGTGGGTGGGAAAAACCACTGCCACCTTTACTCTTCTGCTGATATGGCTGACGGAACGGAGGAGGAGGAAGCCAAAACTTCTGCTGCTTGGCAACTTGAGTAGAGGAAGAAGGAGTAACATCTCTGACTCGCTTCCTGGAAGCATCACACCTCAACTGAGCAGCCTCTTGCTTCAGTGCCATGTTGTAGAACTCATCGTACCTCAAGGGCTCAAAGAGGACAAGAGCGAGCTGAATATCTTCTCTGAGACCACCCCTGAACTGGTATATCATGCTCTTCTCATCAGGAACATCCTGCTTGGCAAAGCGGGCAAGCTTCTGGAACAACTTGTTGTAGTCATAGACAGACAAAGAGCCTTGCTTCAGATTGCGGAATTCCTCACGCTTGCTTTCAACCACACTCTACGGAATATGATGAGCTCGGAAATCTCGACGGAAATCATCCCAAGTGATAACACGTCCACCTCTGGAATCCCTGTACTGCTGGAACCATTCTGCAGCTTGATCTTTGAGTTGGAAGGAAGCGAACTTGACAAAGTCCTCAGGCCTGACGTTGCTGCACTCGAAATGCTTACACAGATCCACAAGCCAATCGTCAGCATCAGTTGCCTCAACACAATTGCTGAAGGTCTTTGGCCCGTTAGCAAGGAACTAGTTGAGTGTGGCAAAGTGACTCTGATTGCTGCCTTGATTCCCTTGACTGCCTTGATTGCGCTCTTGGAGAATTTGCATGATCAGCTGTGTGTTTGCATTGGTTGCGGCCATCACAGCTTGCCATGCCTCTGGAGGAGGTGGAGGCGGTGGCGGATCAGGATTCGGAGTCGTGCACGTTGGAGGAGCCATCCTGAAGAGGTTCACCACCATTAGCACATTGACAGATAAATATTGAAGCTGAATCCAATGGAATGAAAATTGCAACATATAGTCTTCACATCCGAACAAAATGAACGAATGCATTTCTCTTCAAATGGTCACACATCCATAAATTGAGAAGCCACGTAGAATTAAGGTAGAGAAATAAATCAACAAGGTATGGATCAAGAATGAATAATCGGTAAGAAATCCCAATCTCAAACCAATATTCGTGGAAGAAGAACTAGAGCTACTAGAATTCCCACCTATGAAACTCCCGAACCTTTCCGGTTATGCAATCAGGTGTTGGGATACAGGGGAAGCATAATATCTCACCCAAACTAGCAAATCCTACATCCAGCTGTATCCATCCTTCAACACATAACCGAGAAAAACTTCGGAAACCATCTACCTCAACCTTCGAAAAGCATCCGTTATACAAGTTATGGCGATACTACCGAACTCCCGCCCCAGTACTGGGTGGCGTCGAGGTTATATCACCAACGAACTGCATAAAAGAGATTTTTGATGTCGGCGAACATATCTCAAGTATTCCAGAATTGCAACGATAAAATTATGATGACAACACCTCAGAGCTCAACTCCCCGGGACACTTCCACTAAACCCCTGACAGGAGGCACCAAGTCAATGTTCTCATCATAAGCCATCGGAACGATTCCAAGATACTCGCATGATCCTAAAAAAAAATTTAGTGAAATTTGAGAAGAGAAGAGTCAAAACTCTACGTCAGGATGCCTTACCAGAGCGATGAGGAGACTTGGAAGTAAAAAGAATTCCTAAGCTCTCCGATATATAATTCCTAAATGACTCAAAACATTTTTCTAGACACAACTCGGCTGCTAAAAATGATCAAGCAATGGGGCTCCTAAGGTCGGGGAAGGCTCTGATACCAACTTGTAACGCCCTCGATGCGGCTACAGCTCCCACGTGTCGAGGCACGACTTAGAGACATAACCGCATTGAAAGCAATGTCGCAAGTTAGGCAATCATCACGACATCCCATGCAATACATAAAAAAGGGGAAGGTACATAGTTGGCTTACACTCGCCACGTCACATCAAAGTACATAAATAACATCCATCATACAAACACTCATGGCCCGACTACGGCACCAAAATAGAAGAAAACCCAACATGCGACAAGGCCCTGAATCAAACCCCAACTAGGCACCACTATTGATCATCCGGAAAAGACACGTAGTAACGCTGAGAGTCCTCGTCGAACTCCCACTTGAGCTCGTACTCGTCACCTGGAGCGGAATCACCTGGACCTGCATTTGGAGTTATAGTATCTGTGAGCCACAGGGACTCAGCAATCTCGCACCCTCGCGATCAAGACTATTTAAGTTTATAGGAAGGATAGGCAAATGTATATGTGGAGCTGCAGCAAGCGACTAGCATATGTGGTGGCTAACTTATACGCAAAAGAGAGCGAGAAGAGGAGGCAAAGCACGAGCGAGAATCTAAAGGAACAACCTGCGCAAGCGTTACTCCAACACCGTGTCCACTTCCCGGACTCCGCCGAGAAGAGGCCATCACGGTAACACACTCAGTTGATTCATTTTAATTATTTAAGGTTCGAGTTATCTACAACCGGACGTTAACAAATTCCCATCTGCCCATAACCGCGGGCACGGCTTTCGAAAGTTCAATCCCTGCAGGGGAGTCCCAACTTAGCCCATGACAAGCTCTCACGGTCAACGAAGGAATAGACCTCCTCCCAAGACGTTTCGATCAGACTTGGTATCTCGGTAACTCAAGACACTTCGACAGGTTAAAACAAGACCAGCAACACCGCCAGAATGTGCCGACAAATCCTGATAGGAGCTGCACATATCTCTTTCTCAGGGCACACTCAGATTGTCTAAACTTCCGGTAGGCCAGCCCAGAGTTGCCCCTGGTAGCCACCGGCGGCTGACGGTTTGGACCAACACTCAGAGGAGCACTGCCCGGGGGGGTTAAAATAAGATGACCCTTGAGTCTGCAGAACCCAAGGGAAAAAAGGCTAGGCGGCAAATGGTAAAACCAAGGTTGGGCATTGTTGGACAACCTTTAATCAAGGCGAAATATCAAGGGGTTCCCATTATAACCCAATCGCGTAAGGAACGCAAAAACCAGGAACATAACACCGATATGACGGAAACTAGGGCGGCAAGAGTGGAACAAAACACTAGGCGAGAGGCCGAGCCTGCCACCCTTCACCAAGTATATAGATGCATTAAGATAACATAGCAATATAATGATATCCCAACAAGTAAGTAAATGTACCAACACGGAACGGCTCCAAACTTCACCTGCAACTAACACCGCTATAAGAGGGGCTGAGCAAAGCGGTAACATAGCCAATCAACGGTTTGCTAGGACAAGGTGGGTTAGAGGTTTGACATGGCAATTGGGAGGGTGACAAGCAAATGGTAGGCATCGTAGCATTGGCATAGCAAGAGCGAGCAAAAACTAGCATAGCAAAGATAATAGTGATTTCGAGGGTATGATCATCTTGCCTGCACAGTTGTCAGAGTTGACTGGATTCTCACAAGCAAACTCAATGGGCTCCTCGGTAGCGAACTCGTCTCCCGGCTCTACCCAAACAAGACAAACAAGCAACAAGGATACAATCAACCACGTGCAAGGATCAAGCGATATGATGCAATGATGACATGCTATGCGGGATGCGATGCGGGATGCAAAATGCAAGATATGACAGGAAATGCATGATCCTGGCCTCAACTTGGAATTCCAAGGGTTCCATTGGAAAGATGAGATGAAATCGCTTGAAAACGATATAAAGAACGCCGGAAACGGAGTTACGGTTTGGAAATGGCAAGCGTTTTAAGATATGACACCAGTCTGCCATTTACAGCAAGTAGGCATCTAAATGCAACGAAAAGAACATGCTACAGCACCCAAACATGACAACAAAATACATGGCAGGGATGCACATAGGATGCTTAACAAAAGACTAGCACTGAGCTATGGCCAATTCATCCAATATGAGGTTCAAACAAGCATGGCAAAAACGCAAATGCAAAACAGATTTCAGACTTACTGAAAACTACTAAGTCCCTGAAAACAGATTTCCCGGGTGCCTCACTTTGCAAGCTTGCACAAGTCACCGAACACATCCTAAAAATGCATGGGTTGCACCTTTGGAAAGAAGACAAAATGCTTAACAAAACATATGAAGGACTCACAGGCATAGCATGCACACATTAATCATGGCAAAAATGACAAAAGTCTAAGATGAACTAGGAGATCTGACAATTAACTCACGAAGCCCTCTTCTAACAGCATTTTGGGCATCAAGATGAGCTCAAATGAAAATGATGCAATGGAACTAAATGATGTACTCGTCGAGGCGAACATTTTGGTATATTATATGCCCAAATCGGAGCTACGGATGCAAAGTTACGGGGCCTCGAACAGGAGCATATGAAGTGAAAAAAATTCCTGGGACTTAGCAAAAAAAATCAACCTCTCGGATTAGATCTAGGGTTTCGCACGGAAACCGAGGCGTGGCCGGGACTGTTCACGGGCGGTCCGGCGCTCGCCGGCGGGCTGGCGTGGAGGAGGCGGCCGGGGCGGTCGCCGGCGCGCTCCGGGCGCGGCGGGGCGGTC